>NW_022900913.1:11028999-11111751 GCF_012274545.1 Fukomys damarensis
TTTTTTTTTTTTTTTTTTAAAGATATCAAATTGTATGGCTCTACTGAAACTGTTCATTCCTAGCTCTCTTACTGGTGGGAGTTATGTCAAATTGGACCCATTCACTTATCATGTGGTTTGTAACCCATGAATAAAGGAGAAGTTTAAAAGAGGAGATTGGCAAACAGAGCTGGTTAGGAATCACTGCACTTGCCCTTGGTAGGACCTGCAGGAATTTAGTTTTTCTGAGTTCCGCTGACGCCCAGTCTGCTTCAGAGCATGGAAGAGGCCTTATATGTCACTGCTGGGAACAAAGGTGTAAAGAAAGCTCACAACCATACCAATAGTTCCTACGTCTCTGTGAATGAGGGGCCCAGGAAATACTAATTTCCTTGTAGGTAAAATTAACATGGACCCAACTGAAGCCAAATACAAGGTCAGCAAGGACACCACCTGCCCTGTGATAATGGGCTGAATGAAAGCCTGTCAGTGGCAAACTCTGTAGTTTTATATATGGTGTTTCACAGGTGAGTCCATGGCAGAAGCCATGGCTTTCATGAAGTCTGAGAGGGAAGACTGACTGGCAGGTCCCAAGAAGGGCCAAGAAATACTCCCGTGACTCTTATAACTTGGGTAGCTACAGTCAGGCTATGGTGGCATAGACTGGGCAGGAACTCTGGGGCCAGTGAACCTTCTAGAATCTTCTATACTTCAAGTCAGCCAAATCCAACACAGTTCCAAGTGGCTATGCATCAGGCCCAGCGTGGGTGGGTGCCATTGAGTATGGTTTCTAGAGCCACCCTTCCCTCACCTTCCCAAGCCTTCGTGGGGAAGAGCCCTGCGTGCTCGGTGAGACGTGCTCCAGCCACCCTGGGGAAGCCCACAGTGTGCACATAAATGTCTCGAGGAGGGGAGAGTGCCTCACTCACCAGTGGAAGCCAGAAAGAAAGAAAAGTCAGGAAAAACAAGCATAAAACACAGCCAAAAAGAATTCCTTCATGACAGCAGATGTAATGAGAAGGACTCAGTAGGGTTCTTTCCTCTACTGGGGCACACGGTTAATAGTGGATGACACAAGTGGACTTTTAGTGCTCTCTGACCTGAGCCTATTTTGATCATCCCACTGTGACCCATGGACTGACAACGAGAAATGACACTCGGCGAGTGAGCTCAGGAGCTGTGTCTGCAAATGGCTTTTCAGAGGTACACTTGGTCACGTGTGAACCTCTTGGCAGTGAAGAGGATCCTCTAGGGGCTGGTGGATCTCCCATTAATACTGAAAAGTATGGTGTATTCAAGTTCATCCAGACTGGGGAAAGAAAATCTAAGCTAAAGATGACCACCACACTGGGAATCAGGATTTCCCCTAGAAACGTCACAGAGCACCTGCTCTTGGAAGGAACCCTAAATTCATAACAAACAACATGGTGCAGAATTTTAAATCCAGCATTGTTTCTAACTATAAAACTGTACCGTTAGAGACCACGAGGTTATAAAATGATGCAACTAAGAACATGTGGATCTCTGCCGGTTAGAGTGGTACTAAGTACACATGGAGCCTGGAGAGAACCTGCCCTACTCAATATGACTGCACCCAAGATGTCACACAAAATAACCGCTGCTGTCAGAGTCTGCCACGGACCCTGCACACAAATGCAGGGGCACTGCGGTGAGCGCCTCACTCTGCACCCCCTGCCCGCTTCTCTCTTTCCCTTTGGCTTTCAGCAGAGCTCTTTGTAGTCTTAGGCTTCAAACCTCCTTTAGCTAAATACCTGTCTCGGGCCCCAGCACACGGCATTTACTGGCTTTGGGTTCCTTCTGCCATCTTTTGAAAGCACTCACGGGCTGAAAACGGCCCGTGCCAGTAATCTAAGTCAGTGCTGAACACCTGCACTTTGCCCTCAGCTGCATCTACTCAGGGAGATGGGTGTACACAGCTCGCTACCAAGTCTGTGTATCTATCTCCCTACTATTCCCAACTTGCAGCAATAGGGCTTGGAACAGCAGGCGCGTTCTATTTGTTCAGTACAGATTTTGTTGACAAGGGGTGGGGGACTGGATTATTTCAAAAGTGAGTGAAACAAAGGGCAATTCTTTCTCTCCTCTGTAGTTCTCATAAGGATGATTTATGGGAAAAAGTCACCAACACCCAAAGCAGGAAAATGAGCTCTAAATACTAATGATATACTCTGTACAGTTAAAGTGGCTCACATTCATCTTTAGCAATATCCTGTGGGACCACAGATGAGTTTTATCAGACTGGGAATATTGAAAATGAGAAACACATTAATTACCAGCAAAAGGCATCATGTTGGGGGGAAAGTAACTAATATCTTAACGAGTAAAACAAATAAACAGGTAAAATAGAAAGTAAAGCAAAAAGAACCAAGGCATTGGCTATTAAAGTAAAAACAAAACAAAACAAAACAAAAACCACAAGGATGCTAAAACCAGGAGTCTGATTGATGCTAGACAGAACAGATGCATTCAGCAGGAAGAACGACCACTAGGAATGGATACAGTGAGAATTAAAAAAAAAAAAGCAAAACCAAAAAACGTTTTGGTGGTACTGGGGATCAAACCCAGGGCATTGCACACTCTAGGCAAATGCTCAACTACTGGGCTACATCCGCAGCCATAGCAAAATATTAGAGAAAAAGGTTACATTCTTGAATTTATTTTATGTAGAAAATTAAGAAAAAATTATAAAGGTTGTGCTGAAATGAAAAACATCCTTTCAGAGCCAGTCCACACAGCCTTTCGATCTCAAGACCCAGAAGAACTTTCTCCTGCTTTGTCCTCTCATGTGTTCTTCCTTAAGTGGCATAAAAAAAAAAACCAGAAGAACTTGAGCAAAGGAAATGAATTCATTAAGACCATAGGGAAATAGCACCTAGACCAGTTTTTATGGCAATCAAAGCAGTTTTGGTCGAATAAAGAACAGAGAGAAATTGAGTTGAAACCTAGATTTCTCTGGAGTGTTTCCACTGTGAGGAAGAAGTCTGATGAGCGTGTAGTGTGTGATTTCGGGCTGACAGCAGGCTGTTCACGTGTGGAAGGTCAGACCGGGAAGACTGTCCGTGGCCATGGCTGGCTCTCAAGTCACACAGAGCCACGGTGCCTGCGTTTCAGTTTCACCCATATTAGTGCTCCTCTGTGACAGCAGTTTATCCCAGAACCATCGCTAAGGTGGAAAGGTGAACAGCTGCCATGAGCAACACTAACAAGCAGAGACGGGTATGAGCGTCTAGTACAGGTGACAGGTAAAGGAGCCACTGATCTCAGGAGGGAAATGCTCACCGGTGTAGGGAAATGCTGGGGGCGGACAGAGGGAGCGGGGGAGGGAGAGGGAGGGAGGGGGAAATGGAGGAGGGAGACAGAGACCGCAGTGTGCCACCCCTGAGCTGTGGTCAGGATTATGGACAGCAAAGGGTGGTTTCTCTTACATGAGAAACCAAAACTACAAATGAATAGCAAAATAAGAGAGAGACACTAGGAAACAGGGAGGCAGACTTCGAGGAGCGAGAAGGGGACCCGAGGAAGCCTGGAGATGGAGGAGCGTGGGGGCAGAGGGGAAGTAAGCCAGGGTGGAGATGCGAGACATGAGTGTACTGGCTCCCCACACGAGGGCCATCAGCACGTACTGCAAAGACACAGCAGCAACTGAACAGAAAGATCGGGCAAGATCTCACAGCTCAGCATGAAAGGAAGGAGAGGGGAGAACACGGCTGCACAATGTAGCAGGGAGCAGAAAACAAGACAGTGATGGAACTGCCGGGTGGGAAAGTGAAAGGAGGCCAGTGAAGGAGGAGAGGGGAAAATCCTTCAAATGTGAGTTCTGTGTGCTTGAAAGAAAGGAGATACATTTTCCTCAAAACCAAAGAAAGCATTTGTTTGATGCAAGGAATAAAATTTTCATTGCAAAAAGTTTCAGATGTGATATAAACAACTATTACATGTAACTGCAATGTAGAACCTTTTTGGTTTACTTTTAAGATTTTAGGATTCTACTTTAAAATAGAAAATTTTCAATTTAACTTCAAAAATGACATTGATTTGTGGTTCAATGGCCACATTTTCTTCACAACAGTCTCAGTAACACAGGGTGTTTGGTTTTTCGCTTGCATAGTTATTGACAGCTAGTAACTGGCTATTATTCATCCCAAAGTCTCTTTCAACCACAGCTAACGCAGGGAATCTGCATTTATTTAGTGGTCCAAGTTAAAAGAGGAAGAGCAAAAGGGAACTAACTTGCCTCTTTAGATAAACATTTTAACTCAAAAAATGTATGGAGTTTTCTGAATACACATACCCTCTTTGGAAATAGCCTCAATCAAATCTAGCAGCAGAAATTTTCTTGGCACACTCAGAGTTAACTTTGAGGGAAAGAAAAGCAACTATTTCTACCTACCCATGCCCTGGGGCCCAGAGCACAAATGAATGAAATGATCAATATCAATTTTCTGGATGGGTAATTGGTCCTTCTGCAGGACACCATCTTCCACAGCCCTCTTACATAGGAACAAAATTCTGTTTTATGTTAAAAATGAAGACCACACAAGGCTCCCCCTGCTTGCTTTGGGACTCACAACTGTGTGAGTAAACATGAGCTGCCTTAGCCTCTGTGTGAGGGGTTTGGGTTTGTCTTCTGGCTGCTTGTTTTTTAACTTAACCACTGACACTTATTTAGGCTTTTCATACAACCAGCAACAGTCTTAAGGTACACACAGCAGGTTTATGAAGCAAGTTCAGTGTTGTATGCAAGTGGCTTCAGCAGATGTGCTACTCAAGTTCTAAAATCACACTCTTGGGGTTGCATGACCACCCTGGGGCTGCAGGTGAACCTAGACAGGAAGGAATCTGCTTTCCCGAGGTCTGGTGAACCTGTAGGTATCCGCTGTCTGCATGTCGTAGCTTTCTGGTATCATGAAAGAATGTTAGGCTGAGTGTTTATAGCCTTGTCTCTGAATAAAATAGAGAACCCCAAGAACGGATACATTTTGATGAATAAAACAACCCATCATTAGTTCTCACTACTGATGAGCACTGATACTAAGGAACAATCATACTTTTGTTCTCAACATATTGATTTGGTACAGTAATGCACATCCATCTTTAACAAAAGCACCTGCTATCCCGTCTACCTTACAGAACGCTAAGGTAGTTCTACAATCACCTGTGGCTGAAATCACTTCCTTTCTGACTTATGAATCAGAGACTCAAAACTATCACTTTGCAGAAAAGTTATTTTGCAAATTTTCTTGAGCTAGGAGCACAAATCTCATTCCTCTTATCCTCTGAAATTTTCATGAGAAATATTTGACAAGTACCGACGGGATCCATTTTCCAGTAAATCTATTTAAATCAAGGAAGAAGCAAAAGAAACGTTCAGAGCTCTTGGCTTCAGTGGCAGGCAGACCCTTACCTATGAGAGTGTGGAAGATGGCGGCGATGGCCCCGGCCACCACCATGCACAGGACAGCTTTGGTTCTATCTCGCTTGCTGTTCACGAACACCAGGCCCACATTTTTAAAGTCACTCATGGGGCCCGTGAAGAACTTCATCAGGGAGTACGCCAGCCCGTAGCTGGCCAGCATTTCCACCGCATCCTCCTTGACGGCAGCAATGCCCCGGTTCAAGGCCTAGAAGGGGGAAAAGAGCCCACAGCAGCATTAGCAACAGCGTCTCGGTTCAGGCGTCAAACCTCTAAAATAAAACTCAGCAGACGACGTTTCTATAGGAACACTAAGCCGGGTAGAAGATAAATCACACCATAATGTGATAAGGGTTTTCCTTTTCATCCATCTTAGCTTCAGTTTAAGAATCTTTGTGTCAACGAGGTACCTGACCACTGTGTTTAAAGTAGGAGAAAGAAACCCAAGTATTTTATATAAATATCCAAAAGTAAATCTAAGGAGTTTTGGTTAAAAGCTGATCTTTGGAAAACTCAGTATGTTAAATTTTATTTGTAAACCTACATAAAAGCAATGGACATTCTGGAAGTGAACCGAGCACTTTATATAGAGTGGGGGATGACTTTTCTTTAAAGAAGGCACATTTATGTTCGTGTGTGCCTAACACAATATTGCTGGCACTGCCGACACAGGCACAAGTCAAAGTGATCAGTGAAACCCAAGGGCTTTAAATTCTTTGCCTGTACTTTGTTTTGTCCCCTTCCCTAGGAAAGACAGCTGCCTGGTACAGTGAACACTCACAGAATCAAACATTCTTTGCAAAGCCCTGTTAGAGGGGAAAACTGTTAAAAGGAAAATACCACCGTGTAAACTGATTTTAGAAAAATCTACCTAAAAATGTGCCGTAACTAGGAATTTACAGTCATCCCTCTGACAAGGGTGGCTAAGCTAGATAAGCGCATTTCTGATCACTGTTTCTAATTATATCTGGAATTTTCTTTTTTTTCAGGAATAACCTACAAGCTCCCACTGCTTTCTCCGCCTCTGCAGAGCACCCCTGCCGTGATATTTCTCTTAGAAACAAATTTTCTTTTGTACCGATGCTAATCAAATACTTCAACGTCCTGAAACAAAATAAAACCCAAGAAACTCCCTGATGATAAATCCTGTGTTCAATGCCTACATCCAGCCAGAGGATTCTCGCTATGCATCAAAACTCAACATCTGATCATCCACCAGAGTAATTCCTTTCAGACTGGGCGCCCCAAGACCGGCAGTGCATCCTCCCCAGCTGCCGGGAGGTGCCCACTAAGGACTAAAACTGCATCCTCCTCAGGGCCAAGTCCCCAGCCACTCTGTGTGGCGTTAACACACCTGAACCCTGTGGGTCCCTAAGCAGCAGGATGCCCGCGGCTGGCTGACGCAGGGGATAAAGGATGAGGTCCCTGCCTGCGCATGGGCCACTCTGGTACCATTCATGCTCAGCAGCTCCCACAGGACCAGGGAAGTGGCCTCTGGTGGAGACCAATCCTCGCTGAATGCCTCCCCTCGGCCCCATCTGTCTCCCGGCTCATTAAACTCCAGTGTGCAAGATTCCACACACATGGGGCTTTGATTCCAGAGAACTCAAGGAGCACAGCTCCAGATCAGTTGTCTCTCAGACACCAGGAACCTACACAGTTTAGTCTCTTTCTTGCATCTTTCTTCAAATATTGTGACTGTGAACTGTTTACTTATTTTTATCCCTCAAAGACATGTTAAAATTTAAACAATATATATTATTTAGCACGAGTTTCAAGAGCGCCTGCTAGCGCACCTAAATAATGCAGGACCAGACTGTTTTTGTGTCTTCTTGGCAAAACTTTATTTTTGTTAAAAGGATATCAGTCCTGGCTGGGGAACTTACTGCAGTATTTTCCATTTCTGGATGTGAGTCCTAAACCTTGGGCTGAGGCAGGTGGGAAGAGGAAGGGAACAGGTAATGATAGTTCTGTCTGCAAAACTCAGTGAGAGAATTTCCTTTGGCTCAGTAATTGTGGTAATTTGAGGAAAGAGCACAGTACAGGGGCATCAGGCTTGAGCTGGAACGTGCTCCACCACTCAGCTGCCTGGCAGGCTGAGGGACTTCTTCTACCTCAATCAGCCCAGTGGTCTCGGATGGGACACAGCAGGTGGCCTGCAGAGCACCAAGCAGGGCCTGGCTCGAAAAAGTACCCGGAAGCAGAGACTTCTGTCCTCTCTGTTCACCAATGCACACATTGCCAGCCTGGTCCCACCGCGAGACTGGAAGTCTACTGAATGAGCACACGAGTTAGCGATCTGCTACCGAGAACTTTAATAGTTGCCCTCATTTTCTCAGACAACTTTTGATGATGAGATGTTATTGCTTAGAAGGTATGCCACCGATTTAACGTTCTATCACATTAAATATACATATTATTTGAAAAACCTATCCTGATTTCAAGACATGCTAGGATGTAAGGAAAAAGCTTTAGAATTTTTGGCACTTTCAGGGTATCGGCCCTATCATCCTCATTTGCAGTATATCTCCCAATTTGTCCTTCATTTCATGATTTTCTTTTGATACTATAATTATTAAGTTATTAAAGAGCCAATCAATCATTTTATGGGGCTTGTTTCCACACTTTTAGGCTTTGCCATTCTTTCCCATTCAAACCTAAGATCATTCTGCTCTAGTTTATGGCTTCAACTGCACATTTACCTTTTTAATCTTCCTGAAACTTATGATCTAAGGCATGGGTCAAAATTAATTTCTTCCAAATAGTTTCTTGCTTCAAAACTACTTACTGTTTCAGCCACCTATTGACCACTGATCTGTGATGGTTTCTTCCCAGTCTATAGTTTCTTACATGTCTTTGGTACATGCCTTCTGTCTCCATTCTCACCCTATTTTCTTCAAAGCATGTCCACTGCCTCCTGTCTTATCACATGCCTACTTTGTTTAGTGTCCATCCACCTCCTCTACCTGAATGTTAAGCCCCAGGGAGCAGAGACTTGTGTTTCATACCAGACCTACAACATGAAAGATGAAAAAAATGAAGTAAAAATGTACACAAGCAGTACAACCATTTGCTGTAACGTGTTCTGAAGAAAGAACTATGCCAATGAGCTGGATACCACTTGGAGCTTATTTAGACAGACAAAGCAATCTCTCCATGGAGCTGGGACTGGGACAACAAGGAGCCAGTTGGATGAGGAGCAGGAGAAAGGCAGAGCCCTGCAAAAGGCTCTGATGCTTAGGGAACAGCAGGAATCAGGAGGAGAAGGAGGCGTGAGAGTGGGTGAGAAGGCACGTTTGGAGCAGCAGGCAGTACTAGCATCATTCAAGGTTGGGGGAAGAACTTGTTCCAAGACTAGCTAGAACTCATGCATGGTCCTGACAGGTGTGACAGAGGCTCATGCTGGCTGCAGTGGTGGGAGTGGTCCAGAGAGTGAGGGGGGAAGCAGAAGTCAGAGCTCTGTCAAGCCAGGTGTGGTGGCACAGGCCTGTAATGCCAGCACTTTGCGAGGTTGGCGGGGAGGATTGTAAGTTCGAGCCCTAGGCAAATGAGGCACTCAGGGAGAACTTGTCTCAAAATAAACTAAAAATGGGCTGGGATGTTGTTTAGTGTGAAGACCCTGGGCTCAGTCCAAAAATGAGCTTTGTGGGAATGCAGGCCAGAGACAGTGGTGATTCGGCCAATGAGAGGTGGAGGAGATAGACAGTAGATTGACTGAAAAAGCACTTCAGAAGCAAAGTCATGGGATCCAGGGAAAGACTACGTGGTGGGCTTGAGGAGGAGGAAGGACTCCTGGGGGAATGCTGAGTTGCTGACAAGTGGTGTGGCTATTTAATGATGGGATCAGGGGGAGAAAAGGCTGCATGTATGCTTGCACCAGAAGGAGCCTGATCCTGGGGTTGAGATGCTCATTAGAATTGCAAATAGAGAAGTCAATCAAGTGCAAGAGTTGATGTGTGAGTCTGGGGCATAGGGGAGCCCGCGGGCTGTGGATATTTAGAGTGTGGGTGGGTGGGGATGAGATCAGAGGGAGAGGACACAGGCAGAAAGGAAGAGAATCCTGGATTCCACCCTATAGCACTCCTGGGATCGACCACAACACACCAAGGCTGTGTGGGCTTTGTGTCATGCCGCGGGGACTGGGCTGTGGTCTGGTGTTAACTGGCCACCTGGCACTCTTCTGGTGATGCCAAGCCTGACACAGCTGTGCTTCCAGCCCAAACTGAGGAACAGTTGCTGTGGTGGGTAAGCGGGCCTAGCTGTGGTCTTGAGAGTCAGCTCCAAAAGTGACTGGAATGTTTTTGGAATGCACGGGGCAGTGAGGCAGACTTCTGGCCCAAGACATTCACAAGCACGACGTTTACCTGCTGTGTAAATGCAAGTTCAAGGCCAGGTACTCCTCTCTGATGAGAGCCAGAGGAGACAGTGCTGTACACACGCAGTCACAGTCTGCTCCTCAGAAGTGCAGCATGGGCCTCTCCTCTCGCTGGAGACCTCCACACTGTGATGCGGAGCGGCCCCCTTGCACACACACCTGTGCCAAAAAACTTCCGGTGGGTCACATGAGACTTCGGGTCCCCCAGCGTCTTCCGCTCATGATATTCTGCTGCCTGCTGTTTTTTCTCTTCACAGTAACTTTGCAGAAACCACAGGATATTAAAAAGCAAAAACTATAACCCCCAGGGAAAGGACTACAAAATCCCACAGGTAAGAAACGGTCCCACTGGTATCAACTGTCTAGATCAGTAAACCCTAAAGGAGTTTCTGACATTTTAAACGTGGGATGTGGAGACCAGAGACACCTCTCATTCTGCAGACTGCGATTCTGTGGGACAGGGCACCAACTCCCCCAAGCCGTGTTCTGCTGGAGTCAGCATGAGCAGCTCCTGCACAGGGGACGGTTGTGTGCCCAGGCTCAGGCCGAGCAGCGATCCTTCCTCTCTCAGGTCCGGAGCAGGTGCTGCCCAGTTCAGCTCCTGTCTGGGAAGCCCGACAGTCTGGGTTGTTTCTCTGAGCTCAGTACAGAAGCGGAGCCAGTGAGCCACCACCACGGCCTCTGTCTCGGAGGGGTGCACTGGTGTGATGGCAGCACTCCCTCCTTTCCTCCTTGTGGTTTCTGCTCTTCCTAGGTGACAGCCCTGGGGTGCTGCTCCATCACTAAGCACTCCTCAGTTCTCTCCCTCCCTGCAGTCAGTGGCCCTGCACAGCCCTTGGCTGCAGACAGCACCTCCCAGGTGAAACTCCTAAAGGGGCCTGAAGAGAGTGCTGGTGTAGGGCATGAGGGTGTACAAGGTGAGGGCCCCTCGGCTGTCCTGGGGGTGGTCAGCCACATCCTCCCTGTTTCCAGGTTGGGGTGAGCGGCCTGGCTCTCCGTGGCTGCTTCCGACCATTCTGTGCTTTTCTACAACCTCCCTGTTACTTTGACGCTCACAGCATCTAACACATTCCCATCCGATTTCACCTCCGTTCCAAACAGAGAGGTCAGGTCTGCTCTGGCGGCTGTGGTTTTCATGGGGCGTTCACAGTCTCCTCTGCACCTCAGCTCTGGAGGGACGGGAGTGTCAGCAGCGGAAGTTCCATCCAGCCAAGAGGTCTCACTTCTGTGACCTGCCCTGTGCAGATGATCTTCTCTCTTCTGCTTTAGTGTCCTTCTCTCTTAGGGCTGCACCTTCGATTTCTTTGATGTAAGTTATTCCAGTACTCACATTTCAATGAAAGTCAACGCCCGCAGTCTTCCACCAGGCCACCTCTCTCTGTATCAAACCCATTGCTCCCGGTCTCTCCCGGATCCTCATTTCCCCTCCCTTGCCATCCCAGCCTATATCCATGGGTCACCACTTTGGCCACGCAACTGACTGAGCATCTCTAACCCAGGATCCATCACTCTTCTGCTCTGAGCTCTATTTTCAGACTTCTACTTGGGCTTTGCGAGCTACCAGACTCCCACACAGCAGTCTGCGGCCACCCCAACAGAGCCTCGACCTCCCGGGGCCGTGGCTGCTCAGTCAGCCTCTGGTCTTCCCCACCACCTTCCCTCAGTGTTTCAGGCCCATAGGGTTCCCTCTTGCTCAGTGGATAATTTCGCCTCTTACTTCATCTGCAATAAGGAACTCTACAGGTAGAGACTAAATTTCTTGCTGCTTTTCTCCCTAAATCAGTTAAACTCAACAAAACCTATCTGTTCCAAACCCTTCCTTACCCTCCCTGGTCCCATTGCAATGGAAAGGCCAGTCTGACCAGGCAAGCCTGAGGCTAGGCAGGTAAGTTTCTCCAACCTTCTCAGGAGCCTTCTGAAAAATTCCCCATCTTCCTCTCCTGTTGGTCTGATCTCTGTTACCTGGATGGCTCCTTCCTGTCAGATTCACACGGGAAAGGTCTCTGTCTGTCTCCAAAGGAAAGCCCTGCTCGGCCCCATCCTTCCTCTCTCCCACCTTCCTTCCTGTGAGTTCTGCAGCACCCTGTGCAGACCCCAGGCCCTTACTGCATTCCCTGGGCTTCCGCGTCATCTTTCCCTGTGAGAATGCCAGAACTCAATGCAGGAACAGATGCGTGTGCTGCTGCGATCCGTAACTGACATCTGGTCACTTGTGAGTAAAAATCCTCCAAATGTAGGTTTAGTTTTCTGCTTTAAAAAACTAAATTTCCAATAGAATCTACATGCTTAAAATCTGCAGTGATGACAGCAGCATCACACATGTCCTCGTCATTCTGATGTTTTCTCAGCAGACAGGCAGGAGCTTCCCCTGCTGTTCCCACCATGTCACACCAGGCACCCAGCAGCGGTTGCTTGACTGTGACACAGACACAGTAACACACAGGCTTGGGTCACTTAATTAGCCTCCTAAGTATAAAGTGTAAGCCGTGTTCTTCTGACACCTCTTTTCACTTCCTTTGGAGGACACTGCACAAACTGTTCCCGATCCAGTCCAACCCTGTAGTAGAAGTTAGGTGTTGTTAGAAGAAAATCAGATTTCCATGCAAAAGATAAGACCATCTTTTCCGACCCTGGAGAAGCTGAAAGAACCCCACTTAGGGCTGAGTACCACTGACTGGTACCAGGGCGGAGATGTGTACGTTCGAAAGACAGCGCCTGTGTGGGGACAGGGCACCCAGGAGAGATGGATGTGCGGTTCAGGAAGGGCCACGGTATGGGGCCCGATCCTGTAGCTGACATCCATGTCCATTTGGGGGAAAAACAACTGTGTGGCTCATATGGAAATGGATTTTCAAATTCTGCAACAAGATATCCATTTGGAAATTGGTACTATTTCCTAAAATAGCAAGAGATGATTATGTGAAATACTGAGAGTCCCACTTTTTATTTTTAGTAAGAGGAATACTTCTCTCATTTGCCTCATCCTGGATTAGAGAAACAGGGACCTAAGGTCTGGACAATCATTTTGCCTCACCAGGAAACAGCTCAGACTGTCTTCCATCCCTTTGAAAAAAGATGACTCCTCTGCCTACAGCTGCGGTCTTCCTGCTACTTGTACTATGACATGAAGCAAGCTGACTGTTGTAGCAGGTGAAACACAATCTAAAAAATCTCCCCTCACCTTCACATCTTCAGAAAGTTTGTATCTGCAGCAGCATACACAACTCAGAAGGACACGTCTCGGCACAGCCACCTGAGGAACAGCTTCTTCCAACAACAATGGGCCATCGGCCATCTTGGATTGCCACCCTTGCTGGGAGTATGGGCTCCAGTAATTTTCCACTGTTATTGTTCTGTTTGTGTGTATTTCAAATAGCGGTTTGGGTTAAATTAGATCATTTGTCTTCCCGGTAGTTTTCCAGCTACATTTTATTTTCTCGGGGATCTATACTGCTCTAAACGAGACAGCCTTGCTCTGTTTAGCAGGCATTCTTGCCAAGAACCTGACACCCACACACATGCGAGGCTGTGGTTTAGAGGCAGCAGCAGTCAGATGAAGCCTGGTCTCTTCAGAAGTCAGTATTACTGCTCTATGAGGTGCTGTCCATATTTAGGGCTTCCTGAAACCCCAAGATGACCCTGGGCAAGCCAAAATATGACACTGGTGTTTTCTGTCACTTCCCAAACCTGGAGAGGAATTTTTATAATGAATAGAGACAGACTATGATGAAGCCTGGCTAGCTCAGTTTTCTCCTGATGGTTTCCTTAGAATGTTGAGGGAAACAAAGAGCATTTTGGGGCAGTGCCTTCCTAATCTGAAGATATGTTTGTTTGTTAAGGGTAGAGTTAGTGTCGCAGGGTCCTCTGGATCCTCTTGATTTTTCGTGTAAACATGAACCTTTTCCCATAACTAAATTTAACTTTAATTCAAGATGGCAGGAGGCTTGACAAAGAAGAAAATGCATTATGAAAATTCTAGTGTCCTTAAAAAAAAAAAAACAAAGGCTTCCTGTGCCACTTGAGAATCTTTACTTATTCCTTACACCTTTACCATTCTGAAATACCAGCACTTCTCACTGTTGCCGAAATCCTCATATTTCCTACTAAATTTTTACTATTTATAAATACACGGTTCCCAAATGGTGTTTCTTGGCTGAAATGTCAAGATTATGCCCACTCACTTCAGAATTGAGTTTTGCAATAACAATAACTCCACAATAGTCTGGAATAAAAGATTAACTCTGGGATCTGGGGAGTCTGTCTACCAGCCCTTGGTACCTACCCTCTCCCTGCTTGGTAACAGCTGTTTTCCGGATTACTGCAGCACCTTAAGCTTGGCTGGTGATCTCTGAGTAGCTCCAAATCTCTGCACCATTTCCTGAGGTAACTGCAGCTCTGAGAGAGGTGTTTACTGTCTTCCACTCCTTTTCTTCCTTTCACTGTTGGGGGTGAACCCACTTTGGTGTGCTGGGCAGGTCTCTACGCTGAGCTACATACACCTCTAGCCCTTCCACCGATGGCTGCAAATGCATCTGTGCTAAGTGAGAGAAAGTGAAGGCTGTTTGCCTTTGGACCTTATGAAAGCCAATGACCGTGATAATGGTGACGGCAGGGACACCAGAGCACCTGTTGCTCACTGAATGCCTGCCAGCAGCAGACACTGTTTTGGGATTTTTACCACCCCCCCCCGATGATGTTTCCAGGGGGGCTTATTATATCCCAGTTTGCTTGTGACAAAACTGGTGCACGAGAGACCACTCGCTTGCCTAGGTAGACGTGAAGCTGGGAGAAGACTCCAGGGGTTCGGCCTCAGAGACTGTGATCCTATGCCTCGCCTCCTTATACTACACAGGGACTCTCCTTTCACTTTGAATTGGATACTGTAGCTGACACCAAATTCTGCCCAAGAACAATACTTCAAGAGGACTATCAGATCAAAGGAAACTTCTGGGCAAAGACTTCTTTTACAAAATCCCAAGGATCCTAAAGTAGAAATGTGTTAGAAGTCCCACGAGACAGGTGTAAACACAGAGGAGGGAGTGTGGATGGCGAGGACATCATCTCTTGAAGCCAGGCCATGAAAACCGAGACTAAAAGGAACCAGGTCAGCAATGTTCTACAACTCACATGCAGCAGCTCAGAGCAGAGTCCGAAGCCCGTGAACACAGCCCCACAGGGTGGCCAGGCAGAGCTCAGCAAGTGCTCAGCCATGGCAGTGCCAAGGGGACACCGAGAGACTCCCGATGGCCACTTGGAAAATGCGGACAGGAATGCCTGTGAGTGGAGTGGCTCTTACACAGGGCAGGAGCGTCCTCTCAGCATGCTTCACTCACCCCAGGTTTCTGGTTGCTGAGTCTCACTTCTGGGTCGGGGTCCAGTTAGGACTCACTGCTGGTATTTATGCATCTGGCACAAGCTGGGTCTTGGGAATGATTCTAAGGGCCTGGGCTTTCAACTTGACTGTTAGGGAGGTGCGTGAGCAAGAGCAAAAATTAGTCAGTCAGCAAGGTGGTTCATGTGGCCCATAAAGAGCCTTACTGAGCCTAGCCCAGCCCATCAGCAACCAGTAACGCTGTTCATAACTAAGGACATGAGGGTTATCATTACCTCCGCACCCCCAGTTCCTGCTGCCCGTCTCCCTCCTGCTGTTACTGGCTTGCATGATTGATTTATGGTTACTCTAGGTAAAGTAAAACCATCTTGACGAATTAAGCTGTCTGAAATACAACAGAGGAAAGGACAAAGGATGTCACCGTGGCACGAGCAAATCAGAAAGGTGTCAGGTGAGCAAATCAGAAAGGTGTCAGGTGGTGTCATTTGCTACAGCAGAGATTTAAGAGTTACATGCTCTGAATTTACGTTGTCCTTACATTTATGACCATGCTTTATGCTGACTACTTTTCACCTAAAACAGTGATACAATAGAGTAATAAGTTAGAGAATCACATGGATAAAATTATAGTGCTCTGAAAATTTCTAAAGCTAGAAAAATGAATACATTTTTATTTCATATGTGTATGAAACAGTACATGCACATGCTGAGTTTCATTCTGTAAATATAGATTTGCTATAATTCAGGGCTTGTCTCTTTGAAAATCAGAGTAGCCTGGAGAGTTATAAAACCCTTTTGCTTTTTAGCCTTCTCACCTACATGGGTGAGGGGACAAGGGGACCCATTTTGCTCTCAGGACTCTGCTGCATCAGAAGGCATGTCTCTTGGTGGAATCTTCTGGTGGAATCTGATAATTCTTTGCAGAAACCTTCATGGCTCACATGAAGAATAACGTCTTGCACAAGTGGTAGCAGAAACACTTGGAGAGGATGTTGTGTTTTATCTCATTGGTTTTTATCTAACAATGTTACAACACAGAAACCACAGAAAATTCCCCAGTTGTACCTAAGGAAACCAAGGCTCAAAGAGATGCCATGCAAGGTTTTTGGTTCATAGATGGTGGTGCCCACGCCAGACCTGGTGATCCTGCCGGTCTGGTGCTGGCTCCTCCTGGGAACACAGGAGGGAAGCCAGTGAGAGGTGGTGGGGACAGAGAAGCCCTTCTCCATCATCACCAGGCTGGCGAAGCAGGGGAAGGAGTCTGAGTTGCACACAGAAATGATGCATGACCAGTCCGTACACTTGGTAAGAATCAACTACGACTAAAGGAAATGGTTATTTTTATGTTGTGGCTCTTTCATTTGGGAATTGAGGTTCTTTATACGGAGTCCTTGTTAGGTTGAGTTAAAACTTCTTTTCCTGTTGGATGGAACAAGGAGAAGGGTCCCAGTATTTGGGACAGGTGCCAGATTAGTACTACATGGTCTAGACAAGTCCAGCAGGACCTGCAGCTTAGTGAAGACCCCTGGACTAACGTTTCCAGGGAGATCCCCAAAGAAAAGGTCAGGGAAGACTCTCAATGCTATGGCTCTCTTTTCTGCCTTGCAATTTTCACTCACACAGAGAGGTGAGTCCTGGAACAGGTGCCTGCTGAAGTTAGTGCGGCTCCGTTCTCGGCCCTAAGGAGCCCAGACAAGAGACGGTGTCGCTGTCCCCACCTGGCTGCAGCAAGGTCTGGACACGGTGCTAAATCCCCCAAGTGTGGTGGGTTTGGATTTTTTCTTAGTTTCTGTTTATCTTTCTGACAGCTGAAGGCTGAGATCAGGCAGCGAGGCTCCCCCCAAAACTACTCACTGCCAAATCAGGGTTACTTAAGCCTTTGTAAGTCCCGTGAGACTTCTATTCACAGCAGAGACCCACAAGCAAAAAGTACTAATTAGATGAGCATTAAATCTCACCAGCTGAAATTGAAATAACCTTAAAGCATCATTTAAGAAAATAGTAACGTTAATGTATACTAAGAGAATAGCAACTTTTGGTCTTCTCTAATAAAGCCCTTTACTGTGTGTTTATTATTTAAAAGTAATCAGTGTCAAGGAAAAAAGAAAACTAAAAGTTTATCTTCTTTCTCCATTTCTGATGGACTGTGTCTTAGACTGATAAACTCATTAGAATAACATCAGACTCATAAACTGCCTTTTTCCCACTGTAAGAGAGAAAAAGCCATAACATTCTTTGGAATAATTTAACAAGTATTCCTAAAGTGAAAATAAAAAAACCCAAAACATAGCATTTTGTTGAAGTATTTACAACAAGCCTCAAATAAATGGGGAAGCAAATTGTTTGTTGATGAGAAACATGTCAGTGATCTTTCTGAATTCACCTGTAAATATAACGCAGCTTCATCCAGAATCCCAGCAGTTTAAGCTTGTGCCTGGACCTATGCAAAGCGATTTTCCACTTCATACAGGAGAAAAGCGTCCCTCACAGTAAGCCCTAGAGAAAGCACTCACAGGAGGAGAAACATGGGAGAACATGCATGTGCAATGATGCCCTACCTCAACAAGTCAGGGAAATAAAGTTGAAACAAGATTGCTGTCAGATTGAAGACATTAAAGCAATGGGTATAATAGAGGGCTAGCAAAGATAGGCATAACGGAAAACTCTGTGTAGTCCTGTCAGGTGTGCAAACTGCTGGAGCTTTGAGGAAAAAGAATATGTCAAGAGGTATTAACAGAGCACCAAACTCCTCGATCCAGTAATCCCCTTCGGAAATCTGTCTAAACAGAGTTCCAGCACCAGTGACAAACACACAGAGGCGTCCATTACAGCAGCCTCTGTAGTGGCAGACAGCTGACCACACTGTGACCGTGCAGAGAGATGGGACAGGCTGAGTAGTTATGGTACATCTTTACAGGGTTACTCCACACAGAACACAGAGTGAAACTGGACCAGCTGAGCCAGCCGGAAGCCCATGACGAAGTTCTGGGTAGAAGTAAGCTGCACCTCAAGAAATGGCACACTGAAACATACAAATCAAAAATTCTCCAAAATGTGTAAATATATTTGCATGAGCAGAGAGGTGGTGAGTGACACTCACCAATCTGTTAATATTGTCTGTTTTAGGCGACAAGGGGGCAGGGAGAAGCAAATTACTGACTTTCCACGCATCTGCACTGATTTGCTGCTTACTAAAAGAGCGGAACGTTTATTGGTTTAAAATAACAGAAAGGCACCTGTATCAAGGTACACAAAATAAATGAAATACCTAAATTCCTAGGTTGCAAAGCCAAATGCCTTCCATCCTGGAAATGCAGTGCCAGTGTTATGTTACTGGTATGCTTTGCATGATCACCTGGGATGTTATCTCTAAGCAGACAACCCCTGCTCATGTGGCTCAAAAAACACAGTGATTTCTGACAGTCTTAAACACAAATGTGCAAACCAGGAGCTGTGTGCTGGCTAAAAGACACCTGCAAGGTTCCAGAACCTTTGGGGGTGAGGAAAGAGGAGCCCTCTCTGCTTAACTCCCCGACTGCCACCGTCTGCCTGAGCTCCCTGTGACCGCTTCAATGTCAGCATTAATCACAATCTGTGTAGGAACGGGTAACATGATTAAAATACAGTAAAGATGTTTAGCCCAGTTTGCAAGTCAAGAAGCTTCCTGAGTTCCGGAAGGGAGAACAGGACCCTCAGTGTGCACTTGGGAAAACTCCAGACTTCGAAGCCCAGCCTTTTGAGTTCATGGCTATAATGTCCACCCAGTGGGAAGGCCAGCTGGGTGTCTTCTGTTACCCTCTGACGTTGCAGGCCCAGGTACTACGGTCACTACTTCTTTCATCCTGAGTGACTCCATCTGTTCCGAGATGCTCAGTGCCTGTGGTACATCTGCTGGGACTGTGCTTCCTATGAGCAGTGGCCAGGACACCAGGGCCTTGTGGATGTGGATGTGGACCATACATTTTGTATGGCTGCTGTCTTGTGTGTCAGTGAAGAGCCCAGGGCCAGGCAGATACACCACTCAGTCTCTTTACACACTCCTAGTATTTACTAGTACATGTGATTAGCATATAACATCCCTTGCGTGGTGTTGGTGCACATACATAACACATCCCGATTCCTTTTCTTTCATCCATTAGCCCTCCCTCTCCCCCTCTTGACCCCCTTCCCTGCTGAAAATGATATAGCTTCCTACTTCCTATTATTTGTCTTTTATTTTTACTCTGGGCTTCTCAGGTAAGAGAAACAGTATACATTTAAGCTTGCATATCTGATTTATTTCACTTAACACTGTGGTCTCAAGGGGCATCTGTTTTCCTACAAGTGACACAAGTGTGTCCTTCTTCATGGCAGAGTGGTATTCCACAGCATGTAAACACCACGTTTTCTTTATCCATTCATTTGTTCACAGACATACAGGATGCATGTATCTCTGTAATATGACATGTTCAACTCTTTCAGGAAGATACCTGGAAGGGTAATACTTGGGCCCAACAGAATTTCTAGTTTCAGCTTTTTCAGAAATGTCCATACTGATTTCCATAGTGGTTTATTAGTCTACATTCCCACGGACAGTGTAGAAGGATTTCTTTTTCCCCTACAGCCTGGCCAGCATTTGTTATTGTTATTGTCGATGATGGCCATTCTTTCTGGGATAAGATAGAATCTCAGTATTGTTTTAATTTGCATTTCACTAATGGCCAGTGACGGTGAATGAGCATTTCTTCACATATTTATCGGCCATTTGTACTGCATCTGTGAAGTGTATTCATTTTGCTTGCCCTCTCCCTATTTTTTCAGTACTGGGGACTGAACTCAGGACCTTGTGCTTGTAAGGCAGGCAGCAGCTTCACTGAGCTAAATTCCCAGCCCTTGCTTATTCATTTTTTGACTGGGTCTTTTATTTTGGGGGATCTAATTTTTTTTTGAGTTATTACATATTCTACATATGAGTTCTCTGAGGAGCCATTGACAACATTTTTTTTCCCCATTCTGTAGGTTGTCTTTTCACTCTTGGTTGTTTCTTTTGCTGCGCAGAAACTTTGCAGTTTAATATGATCTCAACTGTTGATTCTTGGAACTATTTCCTATGAAACTGGTGCTACGTTTAGAAAGACTGGTCTACATTCATGACTTCAAGATTTTTGCCCATCTTGTCTTCCAGCAGGTCAAGTCTCTGGTTTAATGTTGAGTTCTTTGATGGACTTTAATTTTGGTTGAGTAAATAGTGAGAGCTACGGGTCTGCATTCAATCTTCTGCATGTGGTTAGCCAGTTTTCCAACACCATTTATTAAAGAGGCTGCCCCTCCTCCAGTAGCATATGTTAGAATTCATGGGTTGTAAGTAACAGCTGTTGACTGCTGCTATGAAGGTTGGGCACTTTTGTAAGACAATAAGGAGGACAGGCTCACGGTGCCCAAGACAGAGATGGAAAGACAGGAGAAGAGCACACAGGAGCATCACTGAAGGGTGCTCAGATGCTGGTAGGGTGATTTAGAGCCCTCGAACAGACAGAAGGTGGGGTGGAAGGGGCCTCTGGGACAGTGTTTGATGGCATGTGCTCTGCTATATAACTGGGAAAAAAAGCGAGCATCACATGCTCTGATGTACCTGGGCCTCTGCAGGTGTCACCGCATCTAAACTCCCTTTGCATTACACATACAGCTTTTATTTAAGAATGTAAAAATCATCCCTGCCTCAATGTTAGCGTTACTTCACCAGGTCTTTCTCCAGGGCTTCTTTGGGCTTACCTGCAGTTTTTGAAAGCAACTTTAATAGTGTGGTATCACACTTGACTCCAGTGCAGTTATTCTAATTCCCTTTGTGCTTCTAGAGTGGCAGGGATGAAAAAGCTAAGCACCTTTACTAAGGTGTGTCCAAACAGAAATTTTCTGAAGTGTTTAGTATTCTGGCTGGGCAGCGATTACTTAACACAATGGCCAATATTCCTTTCTGTTTTATCCACAAAGGGAAACTCCTGGGCTTGTTACATTTAAAAAGGACTAAATGCAGATTTTAAAAATTAGACTTTAAGGGTAAAAAATAATGCTAGTGGACTTTGGATGGGACACAGATTTTTCTCACTGTGTAAAAGGAATACCTCTGATAACATAGTCTGGTTCACAGTTTTTAAAACTTTTTTTTTTTTTTTTTTTTTTTTTTTTTTAAAAAAAAATTTTTTTTTTTTTTTTTTTTTTTTTTGTGGTACCGGGGATTGAACTCAGGTCCTTGCACTTGTAAGGTAGACCACCGAACCGCTGAGCTAAATTCCCGGCCTTTACAGTTTTTAAAACTTTAACGTTTTCTTATATCTTCCAATTCCATAATATGAAACATGGCATTTCTTTATAAGGCAAGATGCATAAGGACTCTCTCCCTAGTCTTACTAAAACTACAGAACAAAGGTGTTTCTTTTAGTTGTTTACTTCATTGTGAAAACAGATAAATGTGACAAGTTATATTATCACCTGGTTTTTAGTCATCTCAAACACATATGGAACTCCAGAATAGCCTCCTATGACTGGGACACATGTTTTCTTGGCTGATGCAAAAACTGAAGAATTCAAAGAGAAAAACACTCATCAGAGAAAAACAGGATGTCCCAACTTTGAAAAACACTCAATCCACCTTCTGTGCAGACCACAAAAAGATTAGACAAACTAAGTGTTTGTTGACATTGGCTGTAAGTTGTGAAAAGGGAGAGAGAACCTTAAAATATATCTGGAATGAGACCAAATCACTTATTCACTGATTCTCTTTTTCTCTCTTTTTGTCAAGTATATTTTAAAGAAACTGCTAAGTAGAAATCTAAATCTATTTTCACAACCATCCCTGCAAAAACAGAGGTGGGTTGTATGAAAAGCGAACTATTTGCAGAGACCCTCCTATGGGTATACAAGAGTCTGTGCTGGGCATTTTCTTAGGAGTTATCACATTTTGTTTGATCCTCTTGAAAACCCATCATAATAGGGAAGTTTAGCTCTTGTGAAAGTCAGGAAGAATGGGGCTCACAGGAGGTTGGCCTCTAAATCCAGCCAAATGAGCTGGAAAGCCCATGGACCATTGGGTTTATATCTGAGTTTTCCTATATTTTAGCTGTGCTATATTAGGCACATGACAATCTCTGTGAGATTCAATATTCTCAGCAAAATAGGAAGTTCCCCCAAGTCTCTCCTGCGGGACAGATTCTAGGGATCACTGACATTACATGCCAATGGAGGTGAAGCGTTATGCCTCTCATTTCCCCCCAACAAGAAGAGTGGAGATGCGATGTTGGTGTGGCCATGTGAATCCTCAACCAGAAGCCCACCCCATCAGGGCCCCAGGTCCCAGTGGGCCTCAGGCTGGGCTGTAGCTCTGGGCATCCTGAGTATGGTCACAAAGGCCCTTGAATATCTAAGAATCTTCTGGAAAGTACTTATTTACTCTTTTAAAAAGCCACAGCCCATGGACAGATGCAGATCGAGCACTGCTTTTTGGTTGGCTAGGTCAGAGTCGCACAGCCCCTTCATGTGGTCTGGGAGGGCCCTCACTCTGGGGTGGATGAGCTCAGGGTTCTATGAGTGAACGCGCTGACCCCAAATGTCTGAGATTTAATGCCTCTGGTCAAGAAGAGGAACTGCAGGAGCTACTTTGTGATTTTCTTTAAAAATGCAAATTGCAGACTTAAAGAAGTTATTCTAAGAGCATCTTCTCTACCAAATCCCTCTTCTGGTTAGCTAGGGTCTTCTAGGTTTAATAAGCCTTCTTTTATTTTCATTTTTTCACTTAAAAACAATTCCCTTGGCTTTAAAAAAAATGAGAAAAAACTGGTTTTGAACAAATGCAGCCACCTAGTCAGAAGCTAAGCAAAACCTAAGTTTTCACTATTCAGTATTTATCCTCATCAATGCAACAGTTTTAGCAGGAAATGTGCACTGTGTGTGCTCTGGCGTACTTGGCTTTACATTTTCAAAAGCAGCTTCCAGTGAAAACTCACGGAGCTGAGTTTCCCCCCAGCCTGCAACTCTTCCTTTCCACTTCAGCCAGGTTCTACCACACAGGTGCCATGGTGAACTGGCCTGGTGGCAATCCCTCATTAAGAACTTGTTCCCAATCTATCAGGTGCCTGGTGCTACCCAAAAAGCAAGACGTATGGACCACATGAAAGGGGTTTAAAAGGCGATCCCTACCATCAAGGAGGCTACAGCGATAGTGCTGTACAGCGGAAAAGTGGCACGCTAGCAGGCAGCCCTGTGTGCTGGGGCAGACGGGCCGGGCTACTGCACCGGCAGAGGAGCGGTGGGTTCTGAGTGGGGCAGAAGGAGGGGCTGAGCTCAGCTGCCCTGGGTTTGTGCAGGGTGCAGGGTGCAGGGGAGTGGAGGGAAATGAAGAGTGGGGCGACATGGAAGTGCTGGTACAGACTCACCCCAGGTAACAGGTGATGGGAAGACTGCAGGTTTGAGCGTACACACAGCGTGTAAAGACTGCTGGCAGAAATGTGTGTAGTGGGGGAGGCGGCGAGACTGGAGTCGGAAGGTAATTCCTAGCACTGTCCCCAGGCAAGAACTGTTCCTGCGGGGCCCATGCTGGTGGTGGAAAAGAAGGCTGAGAGCCATGGTATATGAAGTGATGAAAACATATGGCGGATAATTTAAAAAATTATTACAGTAAAAGACACCCTGTCCCCTCAAGACACTCACCTCTCTCTGAACACACTTCATTATTCCTGCCAGTGTGTGAAGCAGCTCTGGAACTCCCCTTTTGTGAATGTCTTTGTTACACTGTCATGGCAGCCTTGGTGATCTGAACTGATTCAAAACGTTTCCCTTTCCTGGCCATTTTGACTTTGGGGAAGTCAGAAGTTGCACGGTACCGCGCCTGGTGAGTAACGTAGACGAGGACCCCGGGTCTGTTTTGATGAGCCTGCCTTTCCACTGGATGGCTCCGAGCAGCAGTGTTCACTCTGGTTTCACTATACTGCATACAGATTCTTAGGAAAGAGGACTTACCAGAACTGCTTCAGAAAGTGGCGAGAAAGAGGGAGTATTTTGAGGAGGATTAATGGGGAAGTGTATTTCATTGAAATAAAAATTAAAAACATTCAAACATTCATAGTATATTCCGATCACCCCTCGTATGTTTCATATCTGCTTCTTGTGTTGTCTTCCCGAGGCCAGGACTGTATGTCCTTTGTCCCTTGGGAAGGTCATCAGTGGACACTGAATAAAGAAAAGAAGGATCTTGGGGCTGCTGGCTGTGGCGGCAGCAGGGTATCACTACCTGAGACCAAGTGCTGAAGAACAAAGCTGAAAACACTGCCTGGGCTGACCACCTGCTCCTGAAGTTGCCTAAGATGAAAATACAGCAACACTTAGTTACCACAAAGCCTACCATGAAAGAGAGGTGGACGTTCTGACCCAAGTTTAAAGATGGAAGGGTGCATCGTTAGTCAGGCTGGCTAACGACTCTGGGCCTGAAAGATGGCTAGAGGGGTGCTGTGAGATGCCAAACACCCACGCAGGACACTTGGTCAACCGCAGAATTCCACAGGTGTGCGGTGATAACGCTCAGGCTCCTGTTACGTGGGCCTGTGCATGGCCAATGATCCCTGGTCTCTGGTGGCTCTGCACTGTGGCTCATGGGAACTCCCAGTTCCCAGGGGTTGGCCCCATGCAGAACTGGCAGCAGGGTAAGCACCGTGGGGATTAGAGGCCTAGGAGACTGCAAGTGATCTGGTAGGACCGCTTCCCAGCGGTAGGGCAGGTAAGTGGTAAGAGATAGGTATCTAGGAGATGCCTAGGGAATGAACAGGCACAACAAACAGGCCAAGGACCAAGCAGCCTGAACTGGGGGATTTACAGGTACGGTTGCTGTAAGTCTGTATGTTGTCCTCACCTTCCCTGCTTTGGCTCCTCTTGTCCTGGAGAAATCCAGTCCCAAGTGAGTCTGTCCGGAGAGTATGCAAGTGACCTTTAGGGATGCAGCCAGCTGTGTGGCTGTGGGAGGCTGCAAGCAGGCCCTTCCTGACAGGGGCCGTCTCCCGGTCATTTGCTATCTAACGGCAGCAAGTCCTCTCCCTCTACATACGCTCTCGCTGCATTTCTGTGTTGCTGACTGGTGAACAATGAGTGGAGTGACTGCCCACTGGGGGAAAAATGTTTTTCTCCGAGTGGAAGAAGTCATGCTAACCAGTGATCCCATTCTGGCCTGCAAAGCAAATGTGTTTGCTAAGCTAACGCTTATCTGATGGCGGCCTTGTGCTGGAATAAACGGAAATATCGCTAGGATCTGTTTACACTGGGGAGAACCAACTCTCTAGGATGTGAAGGAGTCCACACAACTAGCTGCAGGGCTCTGTCCTCCCGAGCGGCCAATAACCTCTGTGCACACTGCAGAGTCCTTGGTTTCGGCAGCAAAGCTCTGCTGGGCAGTGTGCCGGGAACACCAGCCATCCTGGGGCAGCAGAACCTGTTTGCAGGATACTTATTTTAGGCCCAGGGGAGACCAGGAGAAAGCTGAATTACTAACAGGGAACTGGATGCTACAGTGTCCTCTGTGGCCACTGAAGACAATGAATTCATGGTGACGCTGCAACAGGGACACAGAATGGGGGAAAGCACATGGCCCTGGAACAGGGACACAAGACAGCTGGTGAGGCACAGGGACGTTTAAGACCTCCGAGGGATGCCCTTTCTCTCCTTTCCCTTTCTTCTTCCTCATTCTAATTACTTAGCAGTTCTCCTATCAAAACAACAACAACAACAACAAAAACTCCTTTTGCTTAGTTAGATCACAGGCTAAAGATGAACGCTCCCAGATCATTAGCTGCTCCAATTTGGAAAAGTGCTATGGTTCAAAAGGAACAGTGAATTATTTTCCCCACGGAGGTCACAAGCTTAATAAGTGGATGAGACGGATTGCTGCAAGTCCTTATAACATCAGGTTTGGAGGTAACCAGTTTTCTTCTCTTGGAATTACGTTAAAGTTGCATTTAGCATGTTATTGTCCCAAGACTTCAAGGAAAGGTCTATCGCGGTAGCTTTAGCCCAAGGAGCAGCAAGAGAAAGAAGGCCTTTTGTGTTCTGCAAGGCAGGCTCTGCTGTTCTGTGCATTTTCTGATGCAGCGGAACTAGAAGGTGGTGCCCAGAAGCAGTGTGCGCCTCAGGCCGCTTCTCACGTGACAGAAGCACCGCTGCACCCCGCTCATCAGATATCCGACAAACAGCTGCGACTTTCTGCAGCAGACCCTCCAAGTTCGCACACAGAAACACTTCCGGTTGTCTCCTTGCATGCAAATGGCAATGCAAAGCTTGGTCACTGACTTAACAGCTACCGCAATCCAATATGAAAATGCAGTTAGTGACAAAAAGGGTGAAAAAAGGCCCATGTTCAATCACAGTAGTAACGTTTAGTCATGATCAATGACTGTCGCTCACTATGTGAAGAAGCAGCATTTGGGAAAAAACTAAATAAAAAGTAGATGCAACCGCAGATGCAACTTTTATCCTGACCTGGAGAAATCCCTGTAAAAATATACTGTTTGTTAAACTCATATTAAGTGAAAATAACGTGCAAATCCCATAGATTGATTAATGACAGACCTATGAAAGAAAAGGCTGTTTTTTTTTTTTTTTTTTTTTTTAATTTTTTTTTTTTTTTTTTTTGTACTGGAGATTGAACTCGGGACCTTGAGCTTGCAAGGCAGGCAGCGGCATCACTGAGCTAAATCCCCAGTCCAAGACTGAGTTCTTTAAGCAAACTCACCCGCTTTTCAGATGAACGCTGTTACTTACTGAACCGCTGCACAGACTGATCATACCCCAGATGTTTTGGAGCTAGTGTCCTGAGTTGGGCCCAGATCTGAGGGGCTAGTAACTTATCTCTTTCACAACTTGATACTTTGTGAGTGTCCGGTTGCATGGAGCCTTTTATAACTAAAATTATTTTGAATACATTTTCCTTTTCAATTGTCAGTATGAATCTCAGCTGTAAAGGAAGTATGACTTTTTCATGTGACTTTTTATTAAAAAAATTTTAACTGCGCTGTCAGTATAATGTGCTGTGCACATTTCAGAAGATTGAACAGTATCACTGGACTGAGAGATCTCTTTACGAGGTCGTTTCATCTCATCTTTATATAGAACCCTGTTAAATGCCTTCTTTAGCGTTAAGTCCTACAATTCTCTTTCTGGAAACAAATCCCACTGCCTTCCAATCCCTCCCTAATGCCTGACCTGCTAAATACCAGCTTTCATTCTGAAATACCCTAGATCTGGACACTGCCAAGCCAATGCTGAGTTTCTGAGTTTTGTCCGAAGAACACTGTTTCTTCCAGATATTAACAGACACCATGTACAAAAAAGGCTTTAGGAAGTGAAATGATCTCAGGAAACAGCTTAACTTTTTTTTTTTTCTTTTAAGCTATGGAACGTCTCAGAATTTAATACATCAGCTAAAGTACACTCTAAGTTTCCAAGGGGACAATGGCATTAGAGAGGTGTCCATGTTTTCGCCTACCGGGCCATGTTCTGAGGTGCACGTCACACAGTCATGGGGAATTTTGGGAAATATTGCCCTGACCTCTGCCACACTGTGAAGCAAAGCAGAGTGGGGTAAACAGATTCAACAGGAGGACAAGGAAACAGAATGCTGATGCCAGGCCTCCAAAGCTCAGCTCTCAACTTTCACGGCTCCTCTCATCCTCCGTATCCCCCAAGGCATCACTGTGTCATAAAGACAATCCAGAACGTCACAGCCAATGTGCATTCTTGTAAGTAGGGCAGAAAGATGCCATTCTGCACACAGGAGGTAAGGATGCGTGTGTGCACACAGTGTGTATGCAGACTGGGCTACGACACAGGAGCGCCTCTTCCTGTATGCTGCTGTGGGGTAAGCATGGTGGCCACCTCCCCAGGAGGACTCCTCTATATTCTACAGCTTCAAGTCATATTTTCAGCTTGATAAGTCCCAAACCTGGGACATGTCGTACCTGGGCTCTCTCCCTGGGCCTACATGGGCAGAGCCAGCCCGCCACCCACCAGCCACCTTACTGGGTGGTCAGCAAGTGCTCCGATCTCTGTCCATCATTTAGTCTCTGGTGTTCCCAAGGCTTCTCCTTCGAGGCTCCATTTCTTAACGGCCGCACTCTCCAGACCTGGGCAATGCATGTGTTCCTCGTGTCTCCCTCTCCCCACTCCTCCATTTCTCATCGATCATGTAGTCCAGCCGACCCAGCATGCAGAACCCTACCCTAATCATCCATCTCTTTCCACCTGCACGGCGGAGCACAGAATGGTGCAACTGCCTGTGCATTCTGCTGAAGCCGGGCACTACTTCATTCCTTGGCCATCCACTGCAGCCAATGGACCTGAGATGTACAGCTGAGCCTGCGCCCCTTCCATGGCTTCTCATCATCCCTAGGTCAAAACCCAGCCTTCTCAGTTTGGTCTTCGGGGCCCTCCCGGGTCTGGTCCCTGTCCCTCTCCTGGAGACCCAGACCTGGACACAAGGTATCTCTTCAGTCGTGCAAGTTCTTCCCTCATGCTTGGGTCTCTGCACTTTCCCTCCTGCTCCCTCTGCATTGTATTCCTCTCCTCTTCATCTTAGTGTCACCTCCTGTGACCCCTTAGCTAGGTCAGCAGCCTCCTGCCTCACTCCTTCTTCCGTGCATGTCTGATGCTCATGACACCAGTCCTGGACTGATGAATCACACAGTGCACACAGTAGGTGTTCAGTAAGTGTCAGCTGGATGGAAGAATGACCCTCACCCATCTGCAAGGAGTGACATTAGATTAATAAATTTGCTAGCTCTGAAAGCAACTTCAGAACAAAGTTGAGCAAGTATTCCGATCACGGGAGAGTGGTGTTTTCCTTAGTGGAAACTACAACTCACGGTCAGTTATGAAACCTCTCGAAGCTGCTCAAATGTCAGTGTATGCACTTTGGGTTGTAGTGTGAAATCTACTATTGTGCCAGGCAGTGAAGAAGTGTAAGTCCCTCCTCCCAGGATGCTTCCTGCAGCAGAGGCTGGAGGGCCTGGGCTTTAAACTAACTTTTTTTTTGTTTTCTCTTTTGCCTTGAATTATTGTACTTGACACCACCTCTTCTTCTATCCTTCCTTGATCTTAGAGAAATCAGTTTCAATTTATGATCGTGGAGGTGTTCAGATCTGTTCCCTCTGTCAAGTGCTCCTTCCTGAGCTTGAAAGTTATGCTGTCTTTCCATGCACCTCTAATTCAACTCTCTCTACTGCTAGCAACCGCAATGATAAGCATAGTTTGTTAGAGCCAAGGAATCTGAGGAGCGCTATATCGCTTGGAACTACCATCACTGTATGCCGTGGGTGTTATTTCCTCCAACCCATAGAGACAGAGACGGAGACATACAGACACTACCTAGGTCACTCTGGAGACGCGGCTGGAGTCCAGAGAGAAAGTCTGCCTTTGTATGTATCAGATCTCCCCCAGTTCCATGCCCTTCCCCACAAACCATACGCTTTGTCTCTTCCGGGTGACTGAAGGTCCCGGTATGCAGAGGCAGCACTTATTTTTTGTGTCGTTGGTGCCAAATACACACTTTTTGAACAGCAGAATGAACAGATTTTTAAAAAGCATATGACTGAGTGGCAAGTCTGAAGCAGTGATGGTGGCATTTCCACGAGAGCGTGCACCTACTCTGCACTCATTCTGACTCTTCAGTAAAAATAATGGAATTGTCAAGGGTGCCTTGAAAAGGGTAAAAACTTGGGAAATTGCTGCTGACTTTCGTAAACTGGGGGAACTCTGGGTAGATGCGTGGACAGCAGGGAAATGAGGGAATAAAGTCTCATCTCGTGCTCACTGATAGGACAAGCACGGTGGTGCGGGTGCAGAATCAGCAGGCCTGGAGTCTGGGTCTTTCTCCAGCAAATTGGCTTTGGGTTACTGGGGAAGTTGCGGGGTCACCTCGTGTGGTTCTGATGACCACTGCCGGCCTCTAATTATGGAATTTTCTGTATCCCTGCATGCTGGCCTGATGCAGCTGGACCTGACCAGGATGACACCAGCCTTCCTTGCTCTCGGTGTTTATTTGGAATTTGCCTGACTTTAATGACACTGCTGTTGCCTGTGGACCCAAAGCATACATTTTTCTCCTTATTAGTAGCTCACTTGATTAGTGGGCACAGTGTTATCAAAGCTAGGCATATAATAATAACTTTGTGGGTGTTCTAATCAATTGTAACATGTTCATCTTCCCCTGGCCCCGCAAATTACAATGGCACCGGCACTGGCCAGCAAGCGTGGTTAGCTGTTAGTCCAGGTAAAACCAAACTCTGTCTACCCAGAGTCATGACCCAACAACAGTCTTCCAGATGCAATGGTCCCATCAGCATGTAGCCGGGTGTTTAGAGAAGATACATGTACCATTTAGAGGTAATTCCTGACTTGTTCACAATCTACATGGGGACATAAGCTAAATGTATAAAACCAAGGTACTATAAAGTAGATACATAGTTAATACAAGCATTCCATTAGATATCTAAGTACAGGCTTCTTGGGTACAACATTGTAACCCTCATTTTCAATTTGTCCACAATGCTGCCATTTCAACACACTTGTTTTAACAACTCTTAAGGTCCAAGCTGTCTAATTCAGTGGGTGTTGAATGAAATTGAAACATTAATCAGATAAAGAGAATTATCCTCTATGTAGTAGCTCTTCCTTCTCAAAACTGCCTCTCCAAAAAACATTTTAAAAACCCTCTCCAAACACTGTATCACAAAGCCTTTGAAGCTGGGAGTGGTGGGGTGTGCCCAGAAATAATCCCAGCTACTAAAAAAACAAACAAACAAAAAAGGACACAATGAAAATCTATCTACACACATCTACTATTTATTCCACGTTAAAATAAGACACTTTATTGTTTGGAGTGGAATGTTCACCCAATTTTAATATTAACCATTTAATAACTACCTACAAGTCCAACAGAGTGCTCCCAATATGGCAGTCTCCGGTTGGTGTAACCACCATTTTCTCATGTGTGCTACAAACTCTTCTGTAAGGAGGTCGGGGAGGCCCTTCTCACAGGACTGGGCCATGGCCACTCTCTGTTGGATGTGATCTGTCCTAGGGCATCACTAGTTTAACGGTCCTCTTGTGACCTCTTGTAAGTGGGAAAAGGAAATGCTGGGGAAAGACTCAGTGAATTCCTGAATGGATCCCCGATGAAGTAACAGAAGAGGAAGAAACACAGGATGTGATACTTTTCACTGGAGAATCCTCTACTTCAGGAAGCCCATGTTGTTTTAGGTTTAAGATGAATTCTCTACATTCTGAACAATATTGCTTGTCCTGAATTTGACAAATATAGTTGTACTAACAACAATAAAAACTCGTTTTTATTTTTTTATTCCACGTGAGAAAACGTTTCTTGTCTCCTCCTTCCTGTCCAGGATTAAAGCCAGTTATCGCTGAGAGTCACAGCTACTATGTTTCCTGTGTGGTTTACCATGATGCTTGCTCTCTGCTCTGTTTGTGGAGTCAACTCAGTAAGTTGTGAGGGCTGACAAGTTAGAATATCCCTTGAGCAATGCTCCCATAGGTACCGATCCTTAACCTGAGCCAGGTGTGAAAGGTAACTGATTAAAATATATTCCATGTTTGTAGGCACATCTTTCCATGCCTGTGTGTGATTATAAATCTCTGAATGGCACTGTGTCTCCCTACAGGAAGAAGTGTACCTGCCCAGGAAGCAGCACAGTTTGGGGGAGGGTTTAAATGCTCTGATCACATACGTCTACATCTTTACAGAAAGCTGTTTTTTTCTCCCCCACTTGTTTATTTTTCCTTCAGACAAACTGCTCATGGGATGGAAAGATGCCTTTCTGTAGGTATGAAATGCAGATGCACATATGAACTGCAAATCTCTGATTCTCATTTTTCTGAGTTTCCAGTCCCTCCAGGTTAAAGTCCAGAGGGCACCTGAATTGGAAGGAGACTTCCAAAGAAAACACTGGGTGCACAGGAAGTGGGGTGATGACTTAACAGGAGGAGCCTTCCTATGAGTCAGGGCTGGTCTCAATGTGACCCCAAAGTGGGCACTGGGCTCCCAAGACCAAAACAGAATTAAGATCTGAAACCAGGATTTTGCTCACAAAGGAGCCTACACAGGAAGACAGCTTTTCGATGCCAGCTGAACTTGAGCCACAGACCTCTGTTTTCATTCCCTGGTTGCTTCGGAGCCTGTTGCTTGGACTTCTGAGGTACGATGTGCCACTAACAGCTTCTGAGTCCTTCTAAGGGAAGGAAGCACCAAGATGCGATTCTGAACCTCATGGGAGAGGAGAACAATAGCTTTTCAGCTCTAAATAATCAAGGAGACAGTTGCGTGTTTCACTTCTACTTTCTGTCCTCCCAGAAGCCACTGATGGCCTCTGACTCCCTGACTTATTACTCCAGGATGGACTTTTTGTTTCTACATTTAAAAGTCTGCAAAAGCCAGAGAATCATAAGATTAGATCGAGATTTGCAAATCATTGCCAAGGTCATATTTTCCTCTTCTTGACCCAGACTACTGGATGGCACGGTGCATTCATAAAATTCCAGATTCCATGCTATTATTTCCATGGAAACAAAATACAATTTTGCAGAGATTTATGATTTCATTAGGGCACTGTGGGGTGAAACAGGTAGGTGGGAAATAAATGGACTATAAAAAATAGAGGATAAATCATGTTTATGCAAGTAGAGATCACGATCCCATTGCGCAGCCCACGCAGCCTCCTAAATAAGTTAACCTCACCGGTGTGAGTGGCGTACTGCTTTCCCAGCACTTTGGTGGCTGGTAGCCAACCAGTCACTCGGGTTTCAAAAGTCTCAGCTCTGCCAGTGAAACAAGCTCAGTCCCTTCATATCTGTCTTGGCACAACAGAAGCGACAGAAAAGACAGGGCCGACCAAGAAGTACAGCTCAGAACCCGGTGGTGGCATCCACACTCCTCTCTTAGTTCACGGGCTGGTCAGACACATCACTTTCCATAGGAAGCCTTGTTGGTGGGAGGCAGGATTGCTGGTTTCAGCTCATAAAAATCCCAGTATTCTGTAGATCCTTTTGAATAGCCTTGTGGGTGTGCATGGTTGGAACTAACAGTTTAAGAGCATTCTGATTAGGTTACACATTGTCCCCAAACACAAGCACACAATTAGCCTTGTGTGATAAAACAACAAAAGGACACTGAAGCTTTGATTTTCAACGCACTTAAATTTTAGTCTACTAACATTTTAACACATTTCTAATTCAGATGAAACGTCCTTCCAAGTAGTCCTTAAGAGTCGAATGCAAAGAGGAACTTTCCCTCTTTCTCTCCAGTTCCCGTGTACTGCTAAGCAAATGTCACAGGGCTACGAAGCCTTTTCCAAGCTAAACAACCAAATCTGACACAGCAGCCTGGCCCTGAGGCTGGGATTCAGCCTTCACCTTTTCGTAGAGTTTGGGCTCAACAGAATCCATTTCAATTCAACTTCCTCCCCTATGCTTAATCCTTTAAGGACTAAAGAGACCAGGACAAATAAAAAGGCACTATTATGGCTCATCAGTTTTTTTAAAATTTTGATTTCTAGAAAGTAATATATTTCCTAGCTCACTTCATGTTGTTGTTTTGTTGTTGTTATTTTGGTACTGGAGATTGAACTTGGGACCTTACGCTTGCCAGGCAAGTGGCAGAACCACTGAGCTAAATCCCCAGCCTTAATTCACTTTATGAATATAGGCCATTCTTCTATTTATTTCCCGCCATAAAACTCTTGCTGAAATACTTTATTTAACCCTGTAGGGAGCTGCTTCTATTAAAAGTATTTACCTTAAAAAGAAAGGACTGCAAAGTTTGAAAATATCTAGGTAAACAGACTTTTTTAAGGGTTAATGTTTTCTTAACTTAAAATGAAAACTCCAAACTTGCAAACTTTTTTTTTTTTGCTAAAATATAAGTAAATTGAGTCCCAAATGAGCAAATGTTTCTAGTGGGAACCATACTCTGAAAACCTGCGTTCCTCTGTAGCCTGTCTCACGGGTGTGCCCTGGCTCTGATGATGCTTCTCGCTCTGGACACAGAGCCCAGGGGCACTCCGGATGCCAGCACCTGAGACACTCAACAGGTGGTTCTAGGGCTGGTGGATAACCAAACACGCTCTTCTTCACCAAATTTTAGTAAGCTCTTCTCTTTCCGGCCCCTGCCTTGGTGGTACTGGGGACTGAATCCAAGGCCTGTGGAGCTAAGCGAAACCCTGACTGAGCTTGGGTTTAAGATCTTTCTGCCCCAGCCTCCCAGGGTGCTAGAATTACAGGCATGTACTACCACGCCCAGGCTGAGCCCTCCCTCATATCCAGTCTTCAGCCTACCTAGGTGAGTTGTAGCAGGAACACTTCTGAGTCATTTTGGTGAGAATTCCCCACCTCTGACATATGATCATTTTGATATTTAATCAAGTTCCTCATCCCCTACCCTGACCTTCATCAAGAACTCTGTTAGGAGGTTCAGCAGGAATCCTCCTACCTTTGATGTTTCTTATCCAGAATTTTCTCCCGCCGACTCCTCACTCAGCTCACAGACTCTAAACCCCCACTTCCTGTGTTTGCGGTTGAGCTGACCTCTCTCTCCTATTGAGATAATCTTGACACCTCTAGCCATAATCCTGGACGGTCCACTTCACTGCTTTAGTAAGTGTTAGAAGGAGTCTTTAACGTGAGGAAAACTAAAAGATGAATAAATAACAGCCCATGCTCTCCAGGAACTGACAGTCTTTCTGGAGCAGACGTGATAAACCAGTAAGGCTACAAGCAGGTGCTGTGGTCTAGTTTTATTGAATGTATCACTTAGGTCATATTTATATAGCATTGAATAGACCCTGACTAGTGTAGCCTATTTCTTAGTGCTTGTAAAAGTTTTAGGACAATACAGGATGGTGTTAAAAATAGACCCACAGATAAAGAGTAGGGCCACAGATAAAATAGGTCAATAGAAAAAGAGCACATCCACAAATAATTCTGGCAAAAATGTTGTGCATGATAGTAAAGTAAGTTGTCACCTGAATTTCCCAGGGAAATGTTAGGTTCAGGTGACTATTCAAGAGCTATTTCTGGCTGCAATGTAAATTTTAAAAAGCCACAGAAAGAAAGGCGGAGGAAAACAAATGAAAATGTGTATTAGCCGGGCTTGGTGGCATGGGCCTATCTGGAGTCCCAGGTACAGGGAAGCTAAGGCAGAAGGACTGCTTGTGCCCAGGACTTTAAGGCAACACAGGAAGACCCCCATCTCAAAAAAAAAAAAAAAAGAATGACCTTATCCTCAGCTATGTAGAGTTGAGATGAAAACCCCAATGTCAAGGGAAGAAGACATGAATCAGCTCCCTGGGCTCTCTTCCTTCCTGTTTTCTGCTTTATCCCAGTCCCATTTATTTTTCAAGGCGAAGTTCAGATGCTAAGATCTGTGAGACAGAGCTCCCATTCCTCACATCAGAGCCAGTCATGCCTTTCTCAAGCCCTATAGATATTCTAACATTTATTTTATTGTCACATCACTTTAAAAAGCGAGTTATGTTTGTCCCTTTTACTATACCAGAGTTCAGGGGGTGTGTGTTCAATGTATTTGCTTCTGGCAAAAATTAGGTATCTAAAAAATGTAAACAGATGGGTTCCAAAGTGGATAGATTAGTCAAATCCTATTTTTTTCAGTCTACTGTAGTCTGTTTCTGATTTCAAGGTGCACCTCGTAGCACTCCTTGACTCAAATTCAAGGGTATGCTTGCATCCACCCATCTAAGAATCTATCCGAACAGCACACACTCCCAACCTCCATCTCACCTGAAGCTACAGAGTTCATTAACAGTCACACAATCCTGTTTCCACTCCCTCCTTTCACTAAAAGAAAGTTTACTTTCTTCAATTTTCACAGACAGTGGGAGGAGTTCCTAGTCTCAGGCTGGCAGTGTTTACTAAACAAAGCTTATCTCTTTGACTCAGTCCACATTTACCAACAGGACTGGAGTATTTAACAGAGTTTCAGCATGTCTAGTCCGGAGCCCTAACCCTGGGAAAATGCTCTTATATTCCAGGATCTCATTTCTGTCCTTCATAGTACATCACATGGCTCTTTGGAAATTGTAGTTCTAGAGGGACAAACTGTGCATGATATTCTAGATTTTTGGTTTTCTAGAAAAAGGAAAGGAATATATCTCTATCTCTCTCACTATTTTTTTAGACAGGGTCTCACTATGTAGTTCAGCTTGGCCTTGAACTCACTATGAAGCCCAGGATGGTCTCCAATTCTTAGTGATCTTCCTGTCTCAGCCTCCCAAGTAGTGGGATTACTGTGTCTGCTACCAGGGCCAGAAAGTATCTTCTACCTAGTGACATCTGGTGCGGGACCCTGGGTTGACGTCTTCCAGAGAGACTGTGTGTCTCTGTCTCCTGGGTTGAATCTCATTTGAACATTTAATTACTGATGCCCACTGTGCTGTCACAAGAGGGATGTTTCCCCATAAATCCACTGTGCATATGTGCCCGCTGTAGCTCACCTGTGCATATGCATGTGGACCTGTGTGTACACTGTGTGTCTAACAAACACACAGCCAGTGCTCACAGTTGCTCACTGACAGCCATTCTTGATCTCTGAAGTCCTAGCTGTTTCAACTTTCCTTCTTCCCATCCATCACTATGCAGCAGGAAGACCTGGAGGTCTACAATGATTTCCAGGGAGCCCACGGTCTTCACATCTCCCTAGCAATGTGCCATTTCTCTTATGCTTGTGCCCGAGTCAGTTTTTACAAGAACAAAATACTCATGAGCCCCTATCAGAGAGGATTCTTTATCAGACAATAACCCCAGCCATACCTCTTCCACACAAACAGAAAAGGGGAAGCCACAACTACACACAGACACACAATGACCACAAGTGCCTGGAGCACAGAGGTGCTGGCAAATGCAGGGGCCAACGACAGTCATCCCAATACCAAAGACTGCAGACACTCAGCCCCTTTAGAAAATGGCACTGATTTGTATGTAACTTATACACACTGTCCTTTATGCTTTAAATCACTTCTATGTTACTGAGGATGCCTAATACCACATAAATACCATATAGATAGCTGTTACACTGTATTGTTCGGGAAACCTGTGGATATGGAAGGCAGATTACACTGCTTAACTCGAGTCAAAAAGGGATTCTGAATCTTGCCCGGCTGAAACTGGCCACTCTTTGGGTGAAGACTAAGGGCTCTGGCCAGCAGACCCATCACCCGTCCAAGGTGTGCAGGTTTACGGTTGGGAAGGCCAATTCCCATCTCCAGGCCCTGTTTCTGTTTGTACATCAGCACTTACAAGTCCGCCCAATCTGCTTTCAGTTTGAAGAGCCCTGAAGATAAATTTTAAAAAGTTCCTGACCTATGAAACATCCCCCATTGTCACTGTAATGTGAAAAGAACGGTATGCAGAATTTTTGGTTTCCAAACTAGAAAGCATTTTACTTTGTCGACATAAAGTGGTTGGAGGAAGGGGGATTTGTCTCGGGGACATTTCTACTTCTGGATTGCCACATCTGAGTGGTTACCTTTGGCAAGCAACTGCTCTGGGGCTTGATTTCCTGAGATACAAGACAAAAGAAGAGTTAGCTTGGGAGCTCGATGACATGGGAGAGGCACTACTTTGGGTCTCAAAGAACTGTGCTGTGATCATTTTCTCACAGCACTCTCACTCACGCAGCTGGTGTAGCAGTAGCAGGAACAGAGCCCAGCAAGAGAGGAAGAGAATGCAGGCAAAGGCCCCGGAGACGATGCATCTCTGGCTGTATCACAAAAGGTTTTGAATCAGTGTCCATGTTTTTAAGAAGGCCAAGTGTTTCAGCCACCTTTCTTGGGAAGGTCACGTCTACTCCACCTGACCGTTCGTCAGCAGACTGTAAGAGGCTGGTCTGGCTCCAAGAAAAGCTTCTCCAAGTTCTTCCACCCAAGGGGAAGAGCATTTGACAGCGCAGGCCTTGCCACAAGCCTTGCAAGGTGACACAGACAACCTGTCCCACAGGGAAGAGGAAAACACTGATCACACACAGGCATGTGAGGAAAGAGAGGGCCGCAGGCTGGGAGCACGTGTGCTTCGCCTTGATTCTGCGGATCTTTAATATATGTACAGCATACATTTCTGTTGGATAACGTTCCTGCGTGAAGATATACTATAAAACCTGCTTTGGCCATTCTGTGGCATGGTGTTTTCCAAATTCAAATGTTGCACTAGATAAAATGCTTCCATTCCTTTAGACAGGAGCTCTCTTTTTTCTGTTGTTTTTGCCAAATGGGCAGATGGAAAGGACGTACTGTACAGGAGTCTAGGATCAGACACTGCAGGGCAGAAATGGTGAATTTAAGCTTGCTGATTCTGTCCGGTTTTGAGTTCGGCTTTCCTTCCATGCTGGAAGGGAAGGAAATGTCAGAGGCTGTCTAGCCAGGCACCGTGCTCCTTCAGAGGTTGGTGACATGAAGATGAGGGCAACAGAGAAACACGATTGGAAATGAGTGACGTGGAAGGATCGAAAGAAGAACAGCAGAAAAAGAATGAAGGAATAAACAGAGGCCAGAAAAGAATTTCAGAAGAGAGAGCAAAGGTATTCACTCCTGAACTACTGGGAGACTGTATTTATCATGGGAAATTCCTCTTCCCCTGGTTATGCCTGTGGGATTCTCAGAGATGGTCTGGCCAGCTTTCTCCTTCCTCCTCATCCTTCCACCCTATTTATCCTACATAGAAATACTGAAGAAGACAGACTTGGCTTTACAACGTTTGACACCTGCTGTCACTTTCCAATCTAGGTTCGCAAGTGTGAAGAGCCAAAAGGTTGCTTTTCCCCCCAAGCTATTTTGTCTAGAGAACCATTTTCCAGTGACAGCAATGTCTCAGACACTGGCTATACAACCTGTAACATCAGCATTCAGAAGAGACAAGATTTATCTGGACAGGAGCATCAACCCACACTTTCACTGCAAAAGATGAGTTGTTATGATAGATTGATCGTGTAAAAGATGACACAAAAGGATGAAATTTAAACAAAGCAATAGCTAGAAGCATTTTACCACCTATCTCACTAGTCTGCTCTAATACATAGTTATAGTTTATTTTGTATTCTGATGAAATCTTTCCTTTCTCCTCTTTCCATGGAATCCCAGAGTTTGACCAGCTCCATATGTAAGTCTTTATTATTCTCCAACAGAACCAGCAGGGCAGAAAGTCCACCCCCGCTCCCCGGCCAGTTCTCTCCCTTCTGGCACTGCCCCATTTATTTTTATACTCATGTAAATGCACGGGCAAGGTGGCTTCCTTACGGCCCTAGTCTCAAATTGCCACTTTCCTAATGGAAATGCAATTCTGCCCTTGACTCTTACACACACACACACACACACACACAAAAGCCTTACTGAGACTATCATTCTGGTCCGTGACATTCTGAAACGTACTCAGAATGGGCACTTCACTGAAGATAGCAGGGGCAAAGGCCTTAATCTACAACTTAACCTTAAGTTCTGTTTTTAGAAAGACCTACTTTCCTTAAATTATGAAATACTCTATAATAAAAGTAATTGCACAGGAATTTATTGAGGGTCAAACAAAAAGATTGAAAATGGTTTCACCATGAGGCACTAAAAACACAACCTCACACAGGGAACTTTTCAGCAGGTGCCTATATGAGTAGGAGCAGACACAGCATCCAGCATCCAGACAGGGGAGAGTCAGTCTTGGAAAGTAACTCTCTGAGAGTTTCCATAACCATCTTCAGAAATATGAAACACTGCCACTACATATAACCCTGCTCTCACAATCACTTTCTTTCACCTAACTTGTAAGATAACCAAGCATCGAGGAAAGACATGTGGACAGGGAACTGGCTGGCACACAAGTCTAAGAGCCCATGTCTGCCTGGGACAATGTTGCTATTATGTGGTCATGAAAATCTCCAGCAAGGGCCCAGGCTTTCCAATGAAATAAGCTCTCCCAACATGGCCCTTCCTGGCAGTTTAACTGTTTGTTCAATAAGCTTACAATGTAATTCTAAATCACCTTCACTTCAGGAGGTTTTTTTCTGCCATAGAGAGCTGCTTTCCATGAAAACTTGCACTAATTTCCTACAAGTGGATTAAAATACATTAAGCCTGATCTCTAACAACCTTTGCAACTCAGTATACAGTATCAGTGGGTGATATTTGTGCACATATTTTGAGCCAAACACCATGGTGTGAATTAAGAACATCTTATTCCCATAGAAATGTCCTATTTTTCCAATGACCATGCTAACTCAAAACACGAATATTCCACAAGATTGAGATTAGGGAAACTCAGCATTTTATAAATAAGTAATTTATAATGTTTCAGACTCAATTTTATACTTTTATTGTAAGTATAATAAAATGCCTACAGGGCTGGGGATTTAGCTCAGTGGTTCTGCCGCCTGCTTCACAAGCACAAGGTCCTGAGTTTGGTCCCCAGTACAATAAAAAAAAAAGTGCCTATATAATATGGTATTGATAAACAATGCATTTTCTAAGTATAAGCTTCAATTCTAACTACGGAATCTATATCAGCTGATTGAGGTAGTGTTTTTGGTTTCTTCAGTGGGATGAAAGGAGAACTTACTATGTATCTTTCTACAATAAAATTGTCCCTGTTGATTCCCGGCCTTTTGGATAAGATCAGATCAAGCGTAGTATCTGTTGTATAATAAAACTGTCCTGAATTTTTAACCTATGAACTTTCTATGCAAACTATGAATCATTTTATTAAAAGATAAAGTTCTTTTGTCACTTTTTTAAATGACAAGGAAGACTTTATTAGGAACTATTGCAGTAAGGGTCAATGCTATTGGGACAGGTTAGAGAGATGGAACTCAACTCTGAATAAAAGAAGAAGCAGAGATTTGTAGTCAATCAAGAAAGTGCAGGATAAGAGGACGCAAAATTACTAAGAGGAGATATCAGTGGTTAGAGAATTGCTGAAGGCAATCCAAAAGTCTTATACCAAAGGAGGGGAAACTTGAGCAGCCATCCAGAGTGATAAGATAGCAAACACTAAAGGATTCTTACTAAATGGAGCCTCATCAGGATTTCTGCTGCATCTTTCCCGAAGTTTGGTCAAGGGGAGAATCATTATAAATTACTGCCACAAAGTAAGTGTAAGTTACTAAGCTTAGAAAACCAGGCCTCATGAGAGCCTGACATCATATGGATGGATGATAGATGTGCGGCTTTGGAGATATGTTTCAAATTAATTCTAAGCACATTCCTCTAATCCTCCATAATCCCCTGTAATAATCTAGCAAAACCACCATCTCCAATCAACAGTAATAAACTCAAAAGTCCCACCCTCTTCAAAACAAGGGCCATCTGGTTGATGACAATCCTTTCTGCTGGCCAGGAAGACAGCAGTTTGTTACCACCCCACTTGGAATTCTTCTCGAAGCTCTTTACCTCTGAAAATAAAATGGCATAAAATAGTGTGTATTCCAGGAAAGCACCAGGGAGGAAATCAGAACAGGTCAAGACTGTGTGACTAGTTCTGGTAGGAGTTAGCACTAACTGTTTTGGGTAATTATGACATATACTCATGAGGGCTGTGAAACACTCAAAATGGCATTAATGAGCCATTTTCCCACTACTACTAAATCAAAACATAAGCCTTTCAGAATGTTGAAGCAAAACGTCCACATTTTCAGGGGAAAAGTTTGCTACAATAAAAACACCCATTAGCTGAAAAGTAATCTGACAATTAAAGAAAGCCATGTGACTCTAACGAGAGCCTTAATTTCTACTGCATCCTGTCTATGTGGCCATGGCAACAGGAGACCCAGATAAATGAGTGGAAAAAGGAATCCTTTACATTGAGGCTCTCTGATGCAGACTTTTAATTTCCTTGAGGAAATGACTAACGTGAAATCTGAAGGTTCTCTCTCCTTTCCCCCCATGGAAATAAAGTCAACTCTGCTACAGAACAGCATTCAACCTGTGTAAAGAAATACCAGAAATACGTTTTCTAGAATTTCCTGTCAACATTTTCCTTTTCAAGAACTGGCATTTAGTTATGGCAAATGAATGCACATATCACATGCTCTCCCTCTTATCTGCAACCAAAGCTGCAACCAAACCAGTAAGATCTTCCCTTTATGAGGCTATCAACTGGCACTGCCCAATTTGGCAACTACCGACCTTGGGTGTCTGCTCCATACCAGGAAAGCAGTGAGTCCGAACTGAGATGTGCTGGAAGTATAAATACACAGTGGGTTTCACGACTTGGTTAGAAAAGGAAGAAAAATATATCAATACTCATTTTTTTACTTCAGGCTGAAATGATAGTATTTTGGATACACTGGGTTAAATAAAACATCATACTAAAGTTAATTGCACCTGTTTATTTTAACTTCAATTGTGGCTCAGATTCCATTTCTGTTGGACAGTGCCGCATGAGACACTTCCTTGGGGGAGGCAGTTTCTCCTAGCCATCTGAACAGAATGAATATTTCACACTTCAGAAATAGCACACCAGCGGAATCACATAATGACCCTGCAATTGGCCCATCTGCTCAGATATGGATTCAACTCCGTTACATAATCTTTTTACCACATATAAAAGATAGAGGCCTTTAGTTTTCATAATATACAGTCAGTATCCAGAAGAAATACTTGAATACTTGAAAAACTGCCAACAAACAAGTGAAATGTCATGACCTTGAATCCAAGAAATACATGAAAGCCCCATCTGCCCTTTTCTCGTGCTCTATGTACCTGCCAATAAATACCAAGGATAATGTGAGGTTATCTTGGTGATATGAATTATGCTACTACGTAACTTTACAACACTAAATAAAACTACACATCCAACTACACACCTGACATTGACTGTACCTGTTGCAAAGGGCAAACTATGAACTTGGAGAGATCACTGCAATGACTATCCAGAGTCACACAGTTGAATCTATTATTTTATACTCTAGTGGAAGGAAATGACTTTTGTTCACTTATCTTACTGGTCCTAAGTGCTTTGAACTGTGAATCACTTAAATGTGAGCATTATTTATTACCCAGAATATAAGAAATAACAGTAATAACTAAAAAGCAATTCTTAAAGAGGAGGCATCCTGTTTACAAAATTAACAATTTGCTGTGGAAATGAACAATTCACTTTATATGGCAAGAGAGAGATACAGCATGGAGATGGAGCGGGGGATCTGCCTACAAATAATTCTGTCACTGGGAGACAGACAGAAAAAAAATGCGGAAGTAACCTGGAGATCAAAATTCACAAAATGACTCTCAAGTTCACAGCCTCTGACACACAAGAAGTCATTTCCACATTTTCACATTCCTTTCTTCCCGTGCTGCCGCAGTCCAGATAAACAGGCAGCAGAGTCCCAGTCAACAAGGAGGTGGTGTGAGACGGTATCTTCCAGTGCCTAGGAGTCTGCAGAACTCCCAGGTGGCCGGACTGCAGATACACAGGCGGAAACCATCTGTTTCCAGCAGGACCATCCTCCCTTGAAAGAGGGAAAAAGTTTATGCTCGTGAAATGTGAATAGGGCAAAATTAAATAGTGATGAAAATGGATTTTCTCAGAATTCTTTTTTTTTTTTAAATTGAGTTTATTGGTACATTTAGGGATACAGTACAGTTACATTCATTGTTGGGATCATGTACCTTTACATGGCAAGTCTTGATTCTCATTTTTTTCCCCCTTACCTCTGCCCTCCCTTCACCCCCTCCTCCCCTCCCCATCTACAAACACTTTATTTTCATCTTTTCATTCTCTCACATTTTTTTCTTTTCCCTTTTTGTTCTTCCCCTACGTATCACACCTTCCCTACACCTTTAGCTCCTTTCCTCCCATTTCTAAATGTCAGTAATCTTATTAGAATCTTATGCATTGTTGCAGAATATTCACACCAGGGAAACTATTTGGTATTTACACATGTGGGACTTATTTATTTCACTTAGGAGTATATCTTCAATATGTATCCATTTTCCTATGAATGAATCTATTCTCTCGCTCTTTATGGCTGAGTAATATTCCATTTTATAGAAAAACCACAACTTCTTTATCCAGTTTCCAACGGATGGGCAAATAGGTTGTTTCCAAGATTTAGCTATTACAAACTGTGCCGCTATAAACATGGGTGCACATACTTCTCTGTGATATGATTCTTTTAGTTCTCTTGGAAAGATACCCAACAGAGGGATGGCTGGGTCAAATGGAACCTCCAGTCCAAGCTCTTTGAGGTATCTCCATATTGATTTCCATAGTGGTTGCACTAGTCTGCACTCCCACCAACAATGGAGGAGGGTTCCTTTCTCCCCACAACCCCGCCAACATTTGTTATTGTGTGATTTCTTGATAGCAGCCATTCTTTGTGGGGTGAGGTGGAATCTCAGTGTTGTTTTCATCTGCATCTCTCGAATGACCAGTGATGTGGAACATTTTTTCATATATTTTCTTGCTGCTTTCACTTCTTTGTATGAGAAATGTCTGTTCATTTCGGATGCCCATTTTTGGATCGGGTCTTTATATTTGGGGGGACTGATTGTTTTGAGTTCTTTATATATCCTTGATAATAGTCCTTTGTCTGAGGTACAGCTGGTAAAAATTTTTTCCCACATTGTAGATTGTCTCTTAGTTCTGCTAATGGTTTCTTTTGAAGTACAGAAGCTTTTTAGTAAGATGAGATCCCAGTTGTTGATTCTTTCTGCTAGTTCCCGTGCTACTGAGGATTTGTTCATAAAGTCTTTTCCTATACCAATGTCTTCCAGAGTTCTGCCTAACTTACTTTCCAGCAAGTTTAATGTTTCTGTTTTAATATTTAGATCTTTAATCCATTTGGATTTTAATTTAGTGCATGGCGAAAGATAAGGGTCTAATTTTAATCTGTGACAGGTTGATATCCAGTTTTTCCAACACCATTTATTAAAGAGGCTATCTTTCCTCCACTGAGGATGGTGAGCTCCTTTGTCGAAGATGAGGTAGCTGAGTACATCTGCATTTGTTTTTGTGTCTTCCAGTCTGTTCCATTGATCCTCAGGCCTATTTCTTTGCCAGTACCATGCTGATTTTATCACAGTGGCTTTGTAGTATAGTTTCAAATTGGGAATTGTTACACCTGGTGCCATGTGACTGTTGCCTATAATGGCTTTTGCTATTCTAGGTCTCTTGTGGTTCCAAATGAATTTTTGGATTCTTTTTTCTAGTTCTGTGAAATATAGTGTTGGAATTTCAATTGGCATTGCATTGAATGTATATAGCAGTTTCGGTAGTATGGCCATTTTCACTATGTTGATTCTTCCTACCCAGGAGCAGGGGATATCTTTCCATTTTTTTATATCCTCTTCGATTTCTTTTTTCAGAGTGCTGTAGTTTTCAGTGTAGAGATCTTTTGTTTCTTTTGTTAGATTGATTCCTAGATACTTCATTTTTTTGGATGCTATTGTAAAAGGAATTTTTTCCCTTATTTCTCTTTCTGTCTGTCTGTTATTTGTGTATAGAAAGGCTATTGATTTTTGGGTATTCACCTTGTATCCAGATACTTTACTGAATCTGTCAATTAAGTCTAGAAGTTTTTTGGTGGAGTTTTTTGGATCTTCAATGTAGAGTATCATATCATCAGCAAATAATGATAGTTTAACTTCTTCCTTTCCTATCTTTATTGCTTTAATTTCTTTCTCTTGTCTAATTGCTGTGGCTAATGTTTCCAGAACTATATTGAAGAGAAGTGGTGATAGTGGGCATCCTTGTCTTGTTCCTGATTTTAACATGAAGGTTTTCAGTTTTTGGCCATTCAATATGATGTTGGCTGATGGTTTTTCATAAATAGCCTTTATTAAATTGAGGTATAGACCATCTATTCCAATTTTTTGCAGGGTTTTTATCATGAATGGGTGTTGAATTTTATCAAATGCTTTTTCTGCATCTATTGAAAGGATCATATGGTTTTTGTCCTTGACTTTGTTAATATAATGTATTACATTCACTGACTTTCGTATGTTGAACCACCCTTGCATCTCTGGAATAAATCCGACTTGGTGGATTTTCTCAGAATTCTTATTGGGAAGAAAAGAACAGGTGTAAGCAGGTCTAGCCTTGAAGTGACTTATTTGCTGCACCCATTTGTTCTTGTTTGAAAAACAAAACCAAAATTGGACTAGAAGCCCAGGGCACCCAAAGCTGGGTGATTTTCCCCAAGAATAGAGATATTAAAAGGTGGTTTCTTCTTTAATGTTAACATTAAGCTGCATTTGAATTAGGAGATGATAAGGCATGTCTACAGGTGTGAAATCTAAAATACAGCAGCTCATTAAGCCAGTGAGTCAAACAAGACCCTTACTATCAGAGCAAAGAATAAGAATATCTACATTATAATAAAGAAAAGCCATCATTTCTAAACCACGTAAGTCAATAAACACAGTGACAAGCCCTGCAGTCTGCGAGAATACTGATACCAATGAATGGCTGATATAAGTGAGTGACTATTATAAAAGGGTCCCTGGCTTGTAAGATTGAGTTCCCAAGTTCAAAGTCTCTACTAAATGATCACTGCTCCAGTCCAAGGAGTTGGTCGCAGACACTTCTGTTTTCTGCCTGGCCTTTGTCTTGATCAAAGATCACACTCCAGTTTCACACACAGAAAGGCGAGCAACCTCCTCTCCTCAACTCTGCAAAGTACTCTGAAGAACAGGTGTGACAAAGACTATAACTGCACAATGGAAAGTACTTTGAGATCTACAAGTGAACAGGACATGGATTATCAGCTGCTCATCATGGATGGGTATGAGGTCTGTCTACCTTTTCATATTTTTATCATACCCAGATAGAGCAGCATGAAAAGCAAAAAACACACAAGGCCACAGAGCAAACACTGAGGCACAGATGTTTTTTGCATTTGGCTGCCATCACTGAGATATTCAAAAGGCAGATGAGGTCACAAGCAACTGGGCTATCTCCCAACTGTCGTGTGACTTGGCCAAGAGCATTTAAGTAGATATGCCAGTTCACAGAAATTCTAATTGCTCAGCTCTTCCATGCCTTCTCAAAGCTTTTTGTACTGTTATACATCTGGGGCTGCTTCCATCTGACATCTGTTTATATCTCCACTTGTCAGTGCTCTTACAAACACTTCTTAGTTCCATACAGGGTCCCCAATCTATGGACACGATAAGGTCAGTAACGAGCTGACTTCTCTTAATGGCTCACACAGAATCTTTTAAGAAAATAAGTGCCTAATTCAAAGATCAGTCTCAACACTGCCCACCTACTGGGTTTCACAGAATTTTCTGCCCTTTTTCTCTATCATGTTGTATTCAAAAATTAAAACTCAAATACCAGCGACAGCAAATAATTTAACTTCTATGATTGAAATACTAATTACAGACCTGAGCGAGGGACCTAACTGATTATTTGAGGATAACTAGATAGTAGAGGTTGAGGCACTAAAGCCACTTTTCTAGGTTAATGTAACATATGCATGGTTAGCCTGATGAGCAAATAAATTAAACCAAATGACAAAGTACACACCAATGTGTGTCTTTCCATGCACGTGTATATCAGGCTTTCTTGACAAACCACTCAGCCGATGCTAAACTAGTGGGTGCTATACAAGGTTGAGTGAACACCTGATACTAGATTAAAGCCTCTCAGCAGGATGTCTGGATTTGGCCTCTAAATATAAAAGAAATAAGACAGCTAAGGTCTCGCACTACCAAATTTTGTCAGGTTCTGGATTAAAGGGAAAAGGAATAAGACTGATCTTCTAGCAGCTTTGTTAATCCTGTTTGTGATTCTTCATCAACTCCTGTTTATTTGGATTAATGATGTCTCTGTAATTCAGAGTCTTCATCCATCAAATGTGGATAATTCTGGTTCTTAACGCATAAGGGATATGGTAAAAGTTAAGTAAATTCATGTCACCTTATTAAATGAGATCCAACAAATATGTAGAGTACTTAGTATTTTGGTACACAGTAAACTCTCCACAGATGTTAGCTTTCATTATTTCATTCAGAAATAATATTGTCACTGAATTCCTGCATGAACACTAAAATTTGCATGTTGCATGTCAAATAAGGGGGATTCATATACATTCTTAAATTAAGCTGAAAATGGCCTATGCTTCATGAAGAAACCATTACCTGAGGTCAAAATCTCAAATGGCTTTTGGTTTATCCATATATCCAATATTTTTCCTGAGCCACAGAGCTAAACTACAGCTTCCTCTGTAGTCAGGCAAGGCCACGTGACCAGTTCTGGCCAATGGAATGTGGGAGTTGGAAATGTGGGAGAGGAAGAGAGAGGTCTAGACCCAAGAACTCCTGTGCTCTGGCTGTCAGCATACTCAAATCCATGGCTTTACCTTTCTTCCTTCTCTTAGGCATGACTCAAATATATCTGAGTAACAGCTAATAATTTCACTATATGCTAAACACTGCTATAAGTTTCATAATGTGTTTTGATCAACGATGGACCACATGTACAGTGGCGGTCCAGAGGTGGTCCCACAGGCTATACCAGTGATGGTGAACCTTTTGGAGCTTTTAATGGTACAAGCAGCCCATGGTGGCATGCATGCCATGGATTCACCACCACTGGGCTATATATATAGCGTAGGTGTGTGGTAGGCTACATCATCTGAGTTTGCATCAGTACACTGTATGTTCACAATACTACTGATGAAAATGGCTAATAACATTTCTCAGAACATATCTTTGCCATCAAATGACACATGATTGCATACAGAAACTTTAAAATTTCTCCAAGTAGGAATTAAATTTCTTCAGCTAGAACTAAACCATCCATTAGCTTCTGGTTCCATGCAGCTTTCACCCTTTCTCAAGGTGTCCTTTTACCTCCCCAAGGTCTCCTGAGTTGGACACCACAGTGCCCCCTCCATCTGTAGACCGACCAGGAATGCTTTATCAGGAACATGACCCATACTTTTCTGGCCAACTCTGGGGGAAGTGCTGAAACTCAGGTAAGAGCACCACTTTGGAATTGAAGCAACTTCACATGATATTTTTTCTTGAATCCCTGATTTCTGCAAATGATTAGCTCATGTTTATTAAACATCTACTGAAAGAAACCATGGGTGTTTTCTGTACCAGCCTCATCACACAGCCAGGGCACAGTTTCACCTAGGATGCTACACCCTAGGCCAGCCCTTTCCTTGCTCTGTATTTCATGCAAGGAGGACTCTCCAACTACAGATCATAAAACTTGGTGAAAACTTGAAAGAATACTGTTTTGAAGTGTACCATTAATAGTACTGTTAGTGTAAAAATAAATGAGGTTGCCCTATATAATTTGAATTTGGCTTGCAATGCTTTTGTATTTATCACATTATGGGTGTCTCAACATTTGTAATAACTGGCCACAGTTTCCCTTTGAATTGTATTTTATCAGAAGACAGTCACTTCATCTACAAGTGTGTCCTTGTTATGGCTTATGTCTAAAAGTCTCACATATTCAGTGGCTGGGCTTTTGGAAGGCGACTGGGTCACGGGGATACTATACTCATCAGTGGACTGATTCGTCAACGAGTTCATAGCTAAGTATGCTGTTAAGAGGTGCGGCCTGGCTGGCGGAGGAAGTGTGTCACTGGGGCTGTGCTGCTGGCAGCTGTGTCTCCCGCCCTAGCTCCTCCATTCTCTCTCTGCTTCCCGGCTGTCATGAGGAGGGCAGCTTTCCTCTGCTGTGCCAGTCCATCATGTTTCTGCACTGGAGCCGTCTGACCATGTACTGAGTACTCTAAATTGTGAGGTTTAAAGTAAGCCTCCCCTCCTTAAGGGGTCGGTGTTGGGTTTTCTAATGAAAAAGAGGACTAATACAGTCTCTAAGAGAAAAAAAGGAACAATTTAACCATCTCTCTACTGACACATACTGAGGAAAAGATTTTACATGGGCAGCTTTGAGCTAATGTGCCCAGGGCTAAGGGTTCCCCAGGATGTGGGACTTCCGATGCGAAAGTCAGCACAACGGGTGAATTCTCAATGCCAAATGGCTGAGCACCGGGGCTAAAGAGGTGAGTGGAATCAGGGCTTCACCAGTGCAGTCAACTAGATTCCCTTCTGGACAGAGCTTGTGGAAATGCTCAGTGGGGACGCAGGTGGGAAAGAGAGCCTTTTGGCTTTGAGTTCCTAAACACCTCGCTAGCTTGGTAGGATTTGCTGACAGCCAAAATTGTATTCCTAAAATCTACACATGCGTATGCACACGTATACACACACACACACACACACACACAAACACGGTCACTCCCTAGTTCCACTCCCACTGTTTACATATCCCAAGCCATTAGGGAATATCTTTCTAACCACTTCCTCCCTTCCATGGCCCAGGGGTGTGTTGAGTTTGGCCACTTCCCTGGGCATGGGGGCATGTGTTCCTTACTTCCTATTGGGGGCATGCCACCTTGGGTTACTCGGGCCTGAGTGGGTATGTGTAAACAGCATGAGGCAGTGCCAAGCCTGGGGGCGAGGACAAGCAATATATTCTCAGTCCAACGAAGCACTGTGTCAGGAAAACAGTTGCCCAGTGATCCTGGGGAATAAAAGAGGGTCACTTTGAAGGGTGATGTCCATGTAGCAAATTTCCTACTACATCCACTCCACTTCAAAATATATGCTTAGTAGTTACCCACAGGCCCACATTCGGTCTGTCACAGCCTCCTGAGGGTATCATTTAATGAGGTGCTACGAAATCCGAAATGATGAGCTTCCTCATATTAATTCATCCCCCGCCCCTCCCATGATAAGTGACCTTCCTCCTCATTATAGACCCTGCACACCAGGACAGCAATCACACAGCGACCATTTCCTGACTTATATAAAGAGGCCAATTTGATACTATTGAGAGTCGTCAATTTAAAGGCGAGGCTGATATTTTCCTTGCTGAAAGCATCATTCAGTTATGAGAAAATAAACTCTGACCTTACTGATGAATTCCATCTTCTATTTATCCTGAGGATAGAAAGGACAGCTTATATTTGTCCCCGGTCTTTACCTAAAGAAAACGCAGGGAAGCTCAGCACGGCGGGGGGCATGCCTGTCATCCCAGCACCCTGGGTGGCTGGGCAAAAGGATTGCAAATTTCAGCTCAGCCCGGGCAACTTGTGGACTTTGATAACTCTGTCAGTAAGAACAATTATTCTTAAGGGCCCAGGATGTAGCTCAGTGTGGAGGCCCCGGGTTCAATCCCCAGTACTGCAAACTACAAGAGGAAAGCAAGGAAAGAAGGAAGGAAAAAGGGAGGAAGGAGGAAAAAAAACCACAGGAAACGTTCAACAGCTCTTTCTACTTCACGTGAATCTGTGGAGAGGGTTTCAGGAGCTGGCTCCTAAGACACACTTGGTGTGGAAGGGCCGGGCAGCGCCGGCTGGCGGAAGTGGATTTGAGATGCGCGCCAGGCATCCCTGTTGATTTGCTGCACGAGAGCAGGCAAACTGCCCAAACACACCCTTCCCGAGCATTTGGCAGTTTATTTATAAAGTGGGGATTTGACACTTTTTCCCTTCGTATCTCAGAGCCTGCATTATTTGTAGGACTTTGACATTTTCCAGTAGAGGCTGAACCTTAACTGCAGAGCATATTCATCTTTTGATGATTTGATTGGACTATTTCTAGAAACCTGACCACCAGGAATCAGAACTATGGGGTTGAGCTTGGGTTTACTGAAATACATGCTTCTAGTTATATATGATTTGTAGCTCTTAAAAATGAATGAACCTGAGTTCAAGTCCTGGCTCTGCCACCTGGCTCTGCCTCAGGCAAAGCACTCGACCCCCACCCCCAGTAGCTGACGGTAAAGAAATGGTAATAACACACAGTTTCGTGAGTCACAGTTAATTTTTGATTAGATCAAACAAGCCGAATGCTTACCTGGTACTGAATCAGAACAGTGTGGTTTTCCTATTCTTTTCACTATAATAGACAATGAGACTCACCAGTTAACCAAAACCGCAGTCAAGGTTCCTGCTTCTCAGTGACGGTCATACAAGAAATTCCCTTGAGTGGCTCAGACCTTAAACATATGACTGGACTTGGGCAATGTTTTTTCTAGCTTACTCTTTTACATCTTACATTACAGTATAAGGGGATAAGCATTATTTTAATAAGCTAGTAGTGTATCTAGAGTCCAGACCAGTGATGGCGAACCTTTTAAGGCTTTTTCAATGATACAAACAGCCCACTGTGGCATGTGTGCCAAAGGGTCACATCTCTGGTCTAGACCAAGCAACATCTTCACAGGATATCCTTCATGTTGTTGAAGGTTTGATTCCATGGCTTGGACCCCACCCCCATCCCCAAAATGCAGGCTGGATCCACACTAACCAGTCATGTACTGCGTAATCTCTACTTATGCAGTGAGTTTACCATGGTGCTTTTTTCTAAGTAGTATAAAAATAGGTAGTAGCTTATCTTAAGGTATTGCAGGGTGTGTGTGTTTGCATGTGGTGGGGTCTAGCTCACAGTTTGGTGGTAGAGACCTTGCCTAGGATGCATGAAGTTCTGGTTTAATCTTCAGCGCCTCAAAAAAAAAAAAATGAGCACATGTTACGCATTTCAGCAATAGCCTGGAAAACAATGGAATGTGTTTTACAGTTTATAATTAACATTCTTGATCCTATCTATGTGGGAACAGGGGCCCACATGATGTGATCTGAGGTGTGTGAAACATTCCTCCCCATCCAAATAAATATAACTCCTACACCTTCCTGGGGGTGTCAGGAATTGCTCTCAATCAAATTACCATTTCAGATCACCACACTGTAACCCGAGGAAGGCCTCTGTTGAAATAAAAGATAATCTGTGGGAAGGAGAAACGATATAATGTATCAAACTGCCAAGTTATCAGCTCTCAGAGCAAGATTCCAAGACAGATACATACTGGGACAGCAGTCCTAAATATGAGGAGAGATACAACAAAGTCCTGAGAATTAACAATGCCCAGAGAAAGATTCTTGAATGTGGGAGCCCCAGGAAGCCAAACAAAATGATGAAGTACTGACTGTTAACAGTGGAAGTGGGGTGTGCTGAGATAAGGCGTTTTGGGGACCCCCGTCTGAAAGCAAACCTTCCCCTCACCTGTGCCAGACTGACTCCGGTGAGTAATTGCAGAGGTGGGCGTTGGATATGAGCACATTTATACTTAAAGGGAGCCCAGGCGAGTGATGGAGAGCATGAATCTAGGTCCAGACTGCAGTTTGTACCCTGCCCTGGTTCCTCAACCTTCCTTGGCTGTGTACTTTGGACAGTCCTTAAACCCTTTTGCATTTTCCTTACGTGTATGTAAGTAATGCCTGGCTCCAGTTGATTGTGGAGCACGGAGAGAGTGGAGACACAGAGTCACATGGCGCTCCCCGATGGGATGTATCTGAGAAGTGCATCAGTGGGTGATGTGCTCACTGGGCCAACAGCAGACTGTTCTGACACAAACTGAAGGGACCACAGTGTCACTAGGTGACATGATCGTAAGAGACCAGCATCACATACAGTCCTTATCCTCTGAAATGTCACTACATAGCATACGACTACCTGTTATCGTGATGCCACAGCACAAAGGAGCCAAAGATCAAACGCCTGAGGAGAGCCCCGCACACCATGCTACCCAACCCTGGAAACCCTGCACACCGAACGTCATCGTGACTGCCTGACATTGCCCAAACTTCCTTGATTCACCCGAGGCTCACTACCCTATAGCACATGTGGAGAAATGTGCAACTAATTTATTCACACAACTGAAAACAATCTGCCCCACTTCGCATATTAATCTCACTAGCAGAGGAAAACAAACCATAGATTATTTTCAGCAAATGGATCCCTTCTATCGCTAAATTAAACTACTAACAAAAACAAGGCAGAGGAATAACTTCCAAGGAACAAGGATTATAATGTTAAAAGATATTTTGCTTTTAAAACTTTCCCTTAGATTTTTTTTTTGGGGGAAAAAAATCCTTACCCAGTTAAATATCCAGTTCCGTGGGACATTTCACAACAGTCCGTAATCCCAACAATGCCAGCTCTACTCAAGATCACAGTGAAATTTCCTGGTAGCCCCCTTCCATGAGTAGCAATTTTTAGATTAATAACTTCTAAACGCAAGTTCTTTTAAAAAATATTTTCTGAAAATCATACTAAGAAAGCAGTCTTTTTGCAGTGATCTTTCCAAAACAGAACATAATTCAAAAACTAAAACTGTTACAAAAATATTTCAAAGTTATTCAAAGGTTGTTGCCATGGACATAAATTTTATTGTCTTGAAAACTGACAGATTTCTAGGTACAAATAAATACTATTTCCATTCTTACCATTTGGTATAAGCTCCCAAAAATAGTTATAATGAAAGAAAGAAAAAAAAATCCTAGATTATAAGGAAGGAGAATCCTTTCCAGAAAAGTTCAGCCACCAAAGTCAATTATTAAATTGCTGGTTAACAGGACTAAAGGTAGTTACACACAGGGAGAAGTAAAAATAGATCGTATTCAGTAAATAAGCAGATTTATAAAGCTATTCAGGTCATCTAGAAAGCAAAGTGTAAGAAGTCACCAGAAATTCCAACAGATTAGAAGTTCCAAAGGAGGAGTTAGTTGGAGCAGGTAAGCTTCTAACAAAGGCCAGCCCGAATTTCAATTTCTGTTCCTGCTTTAGTTTTCTAGGTTTCAAGCTCTCATCTACCAGCAAAGCTTGTTGAGCTGTTGGAAATACCAGTCTTTACAATACTTTGAGCAAGGGAGGCTGAAACAAGCTTCATGGAGGATAAAGATATTGGTTCCACTGTGAAAGCAATGACAAATTTGGAAAGGATATAGCCCTTGAGATACTGAAAAACACATGAACACCTCACCTTTTTGAAATGGAGAAATTGAAGGCCCCAAGAATGATTTTCAGCCTACCTTCCCACTGACAATTAAACCAACTAGACACAACTGAACAAGTGGTGGGGCCTAGTATATCTCCAGTCTGCCGAGCAGTCACAGTCCTGCTCCGGTGGTGGGTCCTGGGCTTGGCCAACCTGCCCTCGGGAGGGCGTGTCTGTCAACTGGTGCTGTTATTCCTGAAGTCTCAGGAAACACAGAACCACCACAAAGGGCAATGGTTTCCCATCTGCTCATTTTAAGGCTCAAGATGAATCGGCTGCTCAGACGGCCAGAGGCTGGTAAACATCCATTCCATTCTTAAATCTTGGCATGGCCATATATTTTGGATACAACCTGTCTCTCTAGACAGTCTGACACCTCCACTCTGGAAAGCTCAGGTCTTGAGGAAGGTTCATCTCACACAGGAAGGTGGCAACCACTCATAACGGGGAACAGACTAGTGAAAGCTCTCATCTGCAGAGCTGGCTGGGCTGTCAGGAAAACCAAGCTTTCTAACACTTGGAGCAAGGCGAGGGGGTGGGTGGGTTCAAAATAAGATTCTTGTCTGCTCTTTCCTTGGTGTGAGTAATGTGGTCTGGGATCCATCAGAAGAAAGAATCGTGAGGATTATCACAAGGGTTTGCTCCTTGCACCACCTCCAAGGCAAGTGCTGACTTCTGCCAGATACTTTCCACACTAGCCAAGATGCTGCCCTTGGTGGGCTGCGCTGGGCCAGGGGAATGAGCCAGACTGACCTAGGGACCCAACTTAGTTTACAATTCTTTGCAAAACAGAAAATGATGCCATGCATGACTGCACCCCCTTATGGGTCATTCCCTTATCCAGGCAGCATAGACACAAATCTGAAGGCACTGCTGGGGTCCTGCAGTCCAGCAGCACCACCCTAATTTCTCTCTCTCATCTTCAAACTCTTTTAATTACCCTACAGTTGGCAGCATAAAGGAATTAGGAAGCCAAGCAGAACCCATGTGGGGACTGTGGGGGTCATGCTGACATGTATTCCCTGCACTAACCCGGACTACATTCAGAGTACGCTTGCCTTTCAGAAAACTCACAGGCACACGTGAAGAATAGAGTCAAACTGGAGTGATTTTGCACAAAATTTCAAAGTACAATGAAAGGAGAACCAATGAGGTGGTAAAGAACAGAACCTCTCCTGTTAGTTTATCTGGGCAGAGACAGAGCTCAGTGGTCTGGCCCTAGACAAGTTATCCAATGCCTTTAATTAACCTCAATGCTCGCATGTGTTACACGGAGAAAGCAGACCCTGCATCACAGGGAAAGCATCCATGGGACGCTCAGTCTGGGCACAGACTGGAATAATGAGCACTCCATAAATGGACATGGCCATTCTCACTCCTGCCAGCTACAGCAAGGGCACGCATGCTCCAGACTGCTGGGATCAAGGACCCTGTTGTGTTGGCAGGAAAAATCCATTCACTATAGGGATGTATTAGGGAATTTCTTGAGCTTCTTAAAAAACATAAGGTCCGCTGTGTCATCTTGGGCAAGTCAACTTTCTGTGCCTTGGTTTCCTCGCTTGGAGAGAGGATGGTAATAGTTACTATAGCTGCTGCATAAGAGTGTTCACATGATTGGGAAGGTAACATAGGTAAGGCACTCAGAGCAGCTGGACCAATGCCAGAGCTGTATAACTGTGCTATTACTGCCATCAAGACAAACACTATTCTAAAAAGAGACAGCCAAGGTGGACAAAAAAACCCTTTTACATCACTAAAATTAATGAATCAAGCAAGATTCATCCTGACTTCTGACACCTGTGTACTTTATTTTTATTTTGATAGCAAGAATCTTGATCAAAATTTTAAAATTCTACATTTGTACAGACAGAGCTTGTTAAATTTGAAAATTTTCCATATAGTTTTAAAATTCTGCTGGGACTGGAGATGAATGCGGCACCTGTGCTTGAGCATTAGAACAATTTGTCTCTTGGCAGAGTCTGTCCCATAGTAAGAGGAAACCTTTAGAAACAGTCTGTGCCCATGGCCAGCACAGCTCATGTTAAAAAGCTTCCCGAGTTCAGCACCACTGACTTGAAAACCATTTCTACAATGGGGCCATTAATCCTGGAGACGTCTTGGTGTGTTTGGTGGGAGATAGAGCATGAATCCTACATGCTCTCCTAATTGCGTCTGGTCCTGCTTTCTATCCAAAAACTCCCATACTGCATTACTAGGCATTTTTGGCAGATGCTACTACTGGCTATGAACTACTTTTCCTGTTTGTCTTTCTGGTTAACTACTCACCTTCTTTGTCTTCTGACAGGATCATGCTCCAGGGCAGTTCTACCAACTTCAGAAAACCACACGTCTCTTCAGCTCAAGAGCCACTCACCTCTTGTGTGCAAGCTTGGAACAGGAAGGCCTGTGGTGGCGAGTGTGAGCCGCAGCAGCCAGGGCCATGCCCCGCACGGGGACACAGAGGAGACGGAGGGGACAGGCGGAAAATAAACAACCAATCCCGAGGGGGCTTTGCCTCAGTTTGGACAGCATGATTTTATTTAGTAGCTGGCTCTTTGCACACTTTTTGATAAAGGAAAATTTAGAAAGTTTATTTTTTCAATAAGTCACTTAATGAGCATAATAAAACATTCTTGCGTGTGAATTTTTCTGCCAGGGTACACAAGCTGCAGGTGTGTGCAAGCACACACCCAGGCAAGCCCCTCCCGGCCCCGAAGCAGTGTATATTGGCCAAGGAACCAAGATCTACTTGAAGGCAAAGAACATCTAAGGCTGAGCAGTGGGCACTACAAACTCTGTGAACAACTCAGGTGGTGAAGGATTCCTAAAACCCTGAAGGTTTGACCCAAGTATTCTAATGCTCTTCACCTCACTTTTAGCCAGTTGGGCTGGTGTCAGATGAGTGTAATGGGGCGAAGGTCTTGAAAGCAAAGCCTGTGATAGGGCTCGATGCAGGTTTGGCAACCACAGAGCTCCCATTTTTCACATTCTGACTTGGATTCTTAGGCTTGAACGTAAGTACTGAGTTCAGAAAGCTACACATTGGCATTTTTCATTTCTGGCTGGGAAAGATGACATTTAAAAAATCCTTAATATTCAGACTAGTGAAGACAAGTAAAAGGAATGCTAACAAAAATTAGTTAAAACTTTACAGCCCGACACCCCCTCTCCTCCCACCACCAGTTTGGGCTCAGTGTCTTACCCGGTCCTCTTAAAAAACAGTATTACCAGAAATTCTGCCAAGGACACAAACATGCACAAAACAAACAAACAAACCATACTGAGATTATTGGGTTTTCCCCGCTTCAGTACAAAAAGGGGTCTTGTGTTTGGTTTTGTTTTCAAGGCTGGCTAGATTCGGATCAGTCTCCAAACTCACTTTACTTCACGCTGCAATCAAGACTGCAATGCACAAAACCCTAGATTCTCATTTTTTCCTTGAAGAAACAAGAAGATACTGGGAAACAATGAAAGCCCTAACAATGTTCACTTTTTTAGCTTTTCATCCTCAATAGTCTAGTTCTGCGCCGTAAATAAGATATATTATGCACATCACGGGATGTGGGACCCGGGATTTATTCCGAAAGAATGGGCAGACAGAAGAGTACCCAGCCCCCACCAGGTAGAAACATTTCCTTCACTGGGAAAGTGGCATCTAACCCAAAGCAGCCAACCCACAAAGAACGACCAATATCTCACCTTTCTGTGACTGACCCTACCATCCGTTCAAGACTGACCTTGTCTAAGTCACAGAGATATCTGACAATAACCGAGGGAACAGGTGAGCAGCTCTGAATGGCTGAAAAGGAGGCTCTGGTCACCTGAGTGATGGGGGTGGCATCTGCCTTCACCTCCCCACCCCACCTAGCAACACGTGAGCTTTGCTCTTTTTGCTCTGCAAGACTCCAGCATCTTCTATTCTCAACAAGTGGAGTGTCTGGTAAGTGCAAAGCATTTCCACAGTATTTTTTTTTTGGACCAGGCATTGAACTCAGGACCTTGTGCTTGACAGGCAGGTGACAGAACCTCTGAGATAAATCCCCAACCCTTCCACAGAGTTTTCAAATAATAGTTTTTCCTCATTTGGAATCCCCAGTACGGCTTTCAGATTTTAAAGAAGGGATGCTCTATTACTGCTGCAGGGCACAGCTGTGGTCAACACTCCTTTCCGTCTTGCCTTGAGGCACAACCACATTAGGAAAGTTGCTTCTGCTACAAAATTCTGGGAATGAGAATGCTGAACATGGAAAATTTATAAACATGGATTATTCTTTTTCTGGATGCAAAGCCCAACCCAATTCTGATTTATCAAATTTTTACTCTATTAGAAGTAGGGCCCAAGGTGAACTGAGCTGTTCATTTTGATGACTTGTGATATTCTAATGGCTCATTTAGTTGCCTGTTTCAAGCAGAAGTCAGTGCTTGTGTATCTGCTTCACAGGACAGTTTCTGGAAATGCCAAATGATTTGATTTAGCAAGGGCTATATTTTCAGATTCTGCTTCAAAGGTCTACTGAATTACCAGGTTGAATGAGCTCCTCCTGGCTTCCCAATGATGCCCAAGCCGACTCCTTCGCTGTTGGCCACAGAGGAAAGGGTTCTGATGCCTGCAGAGCCCGTGACTCTGAAGGCATCAAGCACAATAGGCCACGTTGAGGAAATGGGAAGTCTGGGTGGGGCCTCCGAAAAGAACTCACAGCTGCTTCACCCTTGCGTGCTGTGTGTGCGCGTTTTCAATAGCCTGATTAAACAGTCCTAAGGATTTCTCCTGCTCTACACACGTCTGGACCTGTCCCAAAAGTGTTACGGGTAGATGTATCCGACTCGTGCTTGAGGACACTAACAGTCACTCCCGAGGAGACCGGATTTGACAGCAGAACTGAGCAAAGACGTAAAATGATTAGAGTGATGAAGACCTAATGTACAAAACTGCATTTAAGCCCAAATGCTTATCAACTGACAAGTGGATAAAGATGTGGGGATTTTTATACAGTCGGGTACTGCTGTGCTGTAAAGGATGAGCTTCAGATGTTTCTAGCTAAATGGATACCTTGAGACCATATTTGAAAGTGAAATAAATCAGACACACATTTAAATACCGCATTGTTTTTATCTAGTGTGAGAAACCAAAGGAGGAAAAAAGGACTAAAATGTGTAAAAGATATTGGGAAATGGGAAGAAAGTGTTCAAACGGGAAGAGGCATGGTGGGGGGTGGAGGAGAAAGGAAAAAAGGACAAGTAACAAAGTGAAAATAGAAGGAAAAGATGGAAACAAAGTTTTTGTGTAGAGGGAGGGGAGGGGGCTTGAAGGGTGGAATGGGATAAAATAAATGAGCAAAAAATTGTGTTTACTAAAAAACAAGTTAGCCCCCCCCTTCAATCTGGACAAAAGGGGATCCAAGGAAAAACAGTTAATGCGTAAGGTATACGATAATTTTGTTTTAAAATTCATTTAAAACATTATGGTTAACTATAAAAACACAATAATTGCTATGTTTAAGAGTAAAGTTCGGGGCACTAAGTATTGTTGGGCCAGCGTCACCATCCCCTTCCCGGAGCTTTTTTCAGCTTGCAAAACTTAAACTCTGCCCCCAGGAAATGCCGCCTCCCCTTTACTGTGCCACCCCGAGCTCTGCCGTCCTGTCTGGTCCTCCACTCCTCTCTATGAACCGGACTTCGCGGAGCACCAGGCATGAAGGGCACCGTACAGCAGGTGGCCCTTTGAGACTGGCTTGGCTCAGCACCGCAGTAGTCACGTCGTCTGCAGTGCAGCACCCGTCAGTACGCGATCACTCGGTCCACCCAAGTCCTCCTTCAGAATTAAGTCAATTCCAAAGCTCTTAGCATAAAGAAAAACAAATAGTGCTTTATAAAGGAGTAATAAACGTCTACCCCCAGAAGACAATAAAAGCCTAAACAGATAGGTGCTTTCCCTACAGTAGTCGAGGCTCTTTACTCACTAGAAGGAAATTTAAAATACCATTCCAGTCCGCCCTAAAGCAGATGGGAAACAGCTAACAGTGTCCTCCCTACATCGTGGACCTCACCACAGCTGCTTGATAGTGGGGGTGTGGTTTCTTACACGGCCGAGCGCCCTCACAATCATCCTGCACCTGCTGTGCCTGGCGACTGCTTATGTTTCACGCAGGCGCAAACCGCATCAGAGCCTCGGCTCACAGAGACACCGGACAGGCATCACCCCAGGGACCCTGGCCTGAAGGGGCCGCACCTGTTCAGCGATGTCTGTGGAGTCTGAGGACAGCTCTGGTCGTTCCCAGTCTTATCCCAGTTAGGGACTTCCTCGGGGGACTGGCCACTTCTCCATTTGCATCACACTTGGGGGGACCAAAAAGAATGGCTCTTCAAAAAGGACTGCAGAATATCAATGGCTGCAGCATCCTGAGCAGGCACAGCTAAGTTTCTTGGGCTGGACTCTGAGCACAACACGGGTGTGGAAGCGGAGAGTGGGAGATTTCCTCTGTCTCGCCCAAGCTTGTGCGACAGAGGTGGAAGGTTTGCCTCAGGAACCCGGCAGGAGGCTCGCGCCAACAGGGATGGGGATCCTCCTCCCTTTCTTCTCTCGGTGACCGCACCTGGAGCAGAATGCTGAACACAGAGGCTCCCAGGTCGAAAACCTGTTCGACTCAGCCACCTCCAGGTGTGCCGTGCTCAGTTCCCTCTGGGGCTCGGCTGAGGGACAGTTCTGAGAGCTTCGAGGGAAAGGGGGTGTTGAATTGAGCTGTGGCCAGATGCCCTGGGTGACTGGACCTTCACAGATGCTGCTTCCTGACTCTGCTCGCTGCCTTCAGCTCCTCAGCACAGCCCATCTCCTGGGCCACTCAGCTCCCTGACAAAGGAGGCTTTTACTGCACTGGGTTCTGATTTTATATAGTGCACCAGGCCACAGCGATCAGATCCGCTCCCAAGCAACGCTCCTGCGTTGGCCACAGATGGGGGAAATCATGTGACAGTAGTGGATGAACTGGGCAGCACTGAACCAAGAGCAGATGAACAGATCTGGGAAAAAGACAGCCTGAGCAGGAAGGGAGGGGCTCTACTGCTCCCGTCTCACCCTAGCAACTCATTTTGCCCTTCCTCAGGGATCCTGGCTCTTGGCTTATTCTCTAGGCGAGGGAGGATTTGCACCACCACTAAAGCAAGATTCTATGAGAGGTAGGAAGGCTAACAGAAGGGGTACAACAAAAAAGCCCATCTAGCAATGATAGTCTCAACAGCACCATCCACACAAGCAAGGCACACGTGTTGCATAATCAGAATGTAAATGTAAGCATGAGCTATTCTGGACACCCAGATGTGACTTTTTGGTAATAAATACAATTCCTCTGCCTCTTTGTGGCTAAGAAAAGGAGGACAAAGGGAAGAATGGAGTGTTCTTGTATCATCCATGAAAACTGACCAGGAGTTAGGTTCATGGTAGAGCAAATGAGTAATGAGGCTACAGAGCAGAACGACTCTGTTGGTAGTGATTTGTCTTATTCTGCCTTGCGCCTAGGTCCCTGGAGGTCAGCTGTAATCTAAAGCCTTTATCTTAATACTCCCCTGATCGGCAACCTTGGGACAACTCTGAATCTTATGTATTTTTCTGGTAACTCATCTTCCTCTGACCTATAACCAAACAGGCTTGCTTAATCTCAAAAAGTGCAATGATGCCTCACTTGCCAGACTCTCTGACCTTACTCCACAACTAAGGTGTTTGCAGTAACACATACTGGTTCAAGTGCTTCCAGCCAATTTCTCAGCTACCAGCTCAAAGAAGCAAACTTCCATCCAGAAGTCAAGAAAGGCATTAAGACATCATGGCTCTCTCTGTGGAAATCGGGGTCTTCCGGCACTTCAGACTTGCTCTCATGTTGCTATGCTTTCTTGGGGGCTGCTTAGATTTTAATCAGGCTGTCTTAGCTACAATGCAGTGATTTGGAGAAACAGAAGTGATCAAAGATAGCCTTGTATTCTCTCTATTTCCAACTGCAGATGGAACAGTCACAGGTGGCTGATTACAGCCCCTTCCCTTGTCTCTAGCACCCCATTCCACAGTGGCTACAGAGGAGCCTGCAGATTTTGAATGTTCACTGGCACAGTCCTCAGACTTTAAGGATCTTTCGTGTTTGTCTTGAGTTTGAGAGTTATTTCTGCCTTTCATGCCTCCCTCTTTTCTTTGTATACAACAAGCTCTTCCCCTTCGCTCAGAGAACTCCACGAGGGTCTTTCAGGAAGACTGGAGCCACAGGATTGGTATCAATTTTCTTCTGAAAAATGTTTCCCTCCAGAAGAGAAATTACTTACCAACTTATCACGTTACCACTTGTTCCTGCAACTCTAGTCCCATTTACCTAAGTGTGAAAGGAAGAAACCCTTTTCTTTACAACTGAACTTTCAAATCAGACTTCAATAAGATAGCTGACTGTTTATCATCCATATTAATGGTGTTGATAGAAGCCTGCTTTCCAATACCTTCCCCATTTTGTTATTCTGACAAAGAACACGCATGGGTATTATTTTACCTCTTTATTTAATTAGTAAACGTGGTTTGAATGAAAAAGTAAGTCCAGAAACATCTTGCTTTCATTTCCCCTCTGCCTGAATCCACTGTACTGAGGCTGGAAGGTGTCACTGTTGGCAGAAGAAAAGCACGTATTCTTTTTTTTTTTTTTAAACCTTGCCAGTTTCATTAAGAAGAGATGAGAACAGGAGACAGGACAAAGTAATGAAGAAAACTGATGTGAGCACATCCTGGAGAGCCTTCCTGAGAGTTTCTTGTACACTTTGCTGTCTCCTGCCCTCATCATCAGTCTCATGGGCTTGCAGGGTCACTTGCACTTTCCAGAGGATCTGGGTCAGGTGTCACTCTGAGGACCCTGAGCGACCCAGAGGTTCCCGGTGGGTTCCAGTCCGGTGAGAGTCAGACAGAGGCCAGTGTGACTCTCCACATCAGGCTCAAAGGTGTAGTAAAACCTTGCATGCCTGACAAGACTGGCCAATGAGCACAGCTTCAAGGTGACCAAAGATAAGTCTAACTAGCTATGGGTCAAAGGTAATGCAGACCATGGCCAGTAAGCCTCCTATTTGTGATGCAGCTGAATTCTAACCTCTGAGTATCTTTTGGTCAATCATACCTAAGGCAGAGGGTCAGATCGCTAGGAAGAGGCTGTAATTTTAAACTGTAAGGATTATTATCTCTGTGCGTAAGCATACGATTTCCAAGAGTCAAATGTTTAAGATGGCATTCCCACCACTTTTGTTGCATGTTTCATACAACAAGCAATGCCATGACATATCTCACACACAGAGTAGAGCAGAAATAGCACTACTTATGACAACATTTAAACATATGCAGCTTGAGGGCTGGGAGAGTTTGGGCCACTCGATTTATTTAATAAGCAGTGGTCAGCCAGTGGATTTAGCTCAGTGGCAACACGCCTGCCTAGCAAACACAAGGCCCTGAGTTCGATCTCTGGTACCAAGAAAAAAAAAATCAATGTTATATGATTTTTAGTCACTCAGCTTTTTGAAGGATTTCTTCTTAAATTACATCCTATTTGGGAAATAAAATGGTAGCTCAAGAGTAAATGGTAAAGTCCCAGAGAAATAACTGATTACTGTCCCTGGGGCTATTTCTTCCAAGACCTACTTTACATCATCCAACACAATTAACTTAGGAGTAAGAGAAAGTACACACTGAGAGAGTATTGCTGGGAACGAAACCCAAGCTTGCAATTTTCAAGGTACCAGCTTACAGGTTTTGTATAAAATGAAGGGGACTTCATCCTAAGCACTGTGTTGCTCTTGAGGGAAGGAAGCCAGTAAATCTTTAAAGGTACAGTGCTCAATCATGGGAGCAAAGTCTGTTTGATTACTTGCATCCATTTTTGGGAAAAGAAAGCAAGGGGATGTAGGCACCCGAAATTAGTGATTAGGTGGCCAGCGAAGAAAACACAGTGATCACTAAAGAAGAAAAAAAAACAAAAAACAAAAACGGCTGTCAGTGGTTTTTGGGAAAAGGCTCCTTTACTGGGCAAGCTGACGATGCTCTGTAATGCCTGGCTGCAGAAGCCAGGAGCGACCCGGCCCGTGATCCTCCGGGCAGACAAGCAGCAGGTTCACAGGCAGACGGTGACGAAGGGCTGCCATCATGGAGCGGTGTCAAGGCCCCTCAGGGCTCCTGTGAACCATCTCCGCACAGGGCCGGTCCTTTCATTTTCGGCAGGCCCTCTGATCACAACTGCTTGGGGTACGTGAGCTAAACGACAATGTACTGCTCGCGCTGCCAGGGTGAGAGGATCAGCAGAGTAAGTCTCTATTTTGTGCCTGTAGACAGGGTACCAGTCTCCCTGACAGTCTGAGGAGCAAGATTCATGGAGGGTTTCTAATTTTGTCAAGTTTATCATTCTCTTCTATGAAGAACAGAAACTGTCACTATTGTGTCTTTTTTTTTTTTTTTTGCAACGAGCAATAACAATTATAAGACAATATTTTATTATGAAAAAGAGGTAACTTAAACATTTCAATAATTACTGAAAGACTGCTAAGTTCATTTGTTCCCCTTCATCATCCTCATTGCACCCCTACAAGTCAAAGACCAAGACAGAGAAGCTCCCAAGCCCCTCAAAATGGAGATGAAGGGAGAAAAATGCTCACACGCGCAGGTGCTACACGCCCCAGGAAAAAACAAACATACATGCATAAGCACATTATTTCTATATTTTGGAATCCAGAGCCACCAAAAGCCTAATTGTGCTGCACTCTCTTCCAGTCTGGGTTGGAAGCTTTATTTTAAAAGCCCCACTTCTGCCTCTATAGCAAATCCATACTTCACCCCTAAGGCTATAGTTTTTCTTTTTAATTTTTAAAAAATCTGAACTCCATCTCACTTTTAAAATAATCTGGTTATTTCAAGTAGCCTGTAAATGTTTTATAACATGCTAAGGAAACCTCAAACAACAGTAAACCATAAAAATGTTGCAAAGGTTACATAACTAGTGATTTAATAACCTCAAAAAAGAAACATTTGGTTTTAAAATAATTTCAAATAAGTATCACTGTTCCGGGCTGGGGGGATTTAATTTACAAAACAGTTATGATGATTTAAAAGCATTCTACGGTTATTTCAGTGCCTTTTTTCTTGGACCTGCACCTGTTCCCCAGTCACTAAGAAACTACTATGTACTAGAGATCATATTTCTCCTTTGTCAGATCTCTGCCTGGGTTAAGCCCCAGGAACATTTTCTCTTTCATCATCTCCTTTGGATTTGGGGCGGGAAGGAGTTCTGGTCTATTTTTGACTATCCTTTCCCTTTGTGAAATGGTGATACCACAAAGTCAGAATCCTTACACCCAAGGGCTTTTCCCCCTACAATGTCAATGACACACAGGTAACCTCAAAGTGATGGCTGTTCACATTTCCTGCATGGGAGATCACCACAGGTTATGAAGAGACACATTAGACAGAGGGGAGGGAAGGCGACTCAATCAACAGTACTGCCCACCATTACTTCAGTGTGGCCCCCTGCTCCCCTTGCTGTGACTGACTCTATGTTCTGACATAAAATACAGCACATTAAGAGCTTCTTGGTTTGGTCACAGCCCATCCCAATGACTCCGAGTGCAAAAGCACAGCACACAATGCTCTCAGTTAGGAGATAGTAGCAAATAAAACAGCAACACTTCTCATGAGTGCTGTGCTCCACATCAGGTCCCCTCAGTCTGAGCCTCAGGTGTGCAGGACCATGCCTCCACCCTGAAGAAAGCACACCTGTGTTGGTCAGACAAGCTCCAGGAACTCTGTGCGGTCACCTGGATGTGCATGCTCAGGAGCCCTCTCCCTCTCCCACCTCCTGCCCATAACAGCTCCGCCCCCAGGCGGGGTTAAAAATCTCCTGACCCAGGTGTCCCTCTGCAAAATCAAACCACTTGGTGGACCTGGTTCCATTAAGTGAGATCACCTCATGCAAAAGACATGTTTCCTTTCTCCAGAGCATTTTTCAACACAGCAGGTCTGACTGGCACCTACTCTAGGACCAGCAGACAAGACTGTATATCAAGGCCAGGCCACGGCTGTCCTCCCAATTCCAGGCTCGGCACCGAGAGGAGCTCCCTCTCTGGCTGAAGCGAGCACTCTTCCTTGTACACCGACTCATAACTGTGCCGAACATGTGTACCATGGTTGTGTGTTGAGAACGTCTGATAAACTTGGCTCACCGACCGTCCCACTACTTAGAGGGCACAATGTGCCCATTTGACAGAAGACGGGGACCTGTGCACTCACCGTGACAAAGTCACTTGGAGTCATTCCTTCACTTCCTGCATTTAATTCCCTCCAGCCCTCCTCAAGTTCCTACTGTGTGCTGGCCCTGCAGGAAAGGGAAGTCAGGAGATGGGAAGAGCTGGGTCACACAGCAGCCCAGCCCTCGGGGGTTCTGGGCACAATGGGCAGACGGATGTGAAGTCCCCGTGGAAAATCGAGGTGCTGCTACCCTTCTCCGGAAGGCTGGGATGCAATGAACCCAGCGACTCCCTCACTGCCTCCTCTGGAGCGGTTTGGAGAAGAAAGGAATTCACAGCGCCAACCTGGACAATTTAATCTGAAACTAATGAGTGCTTGGAAGAGAAAAAAAAACAAAACAACAAAACCTTTAAAATAGACCTGACTTATGAAAAGGCACTGAAAAGCAGGGAGACTGCAGGGCTGTCGGCCAGAAGGCAACAACCAATGAAAGCCCAGGAGCCTAAACCAAGTGCTTTCTCCACCTTACCATCCGTTTTGGAGGAAGGCATGCTTAGAGTGCAGATGGGAGAACTATGCTCATGTTAGTGCAGGAGAAGGCAGAGGGGCAGGGAGAGACAGGGCGCATGTCCGAGCCCATGGCCCGAGAGCTCAGGGAGAGCGCATGTGTGAGCACTGAATCCCAGGGGCAGAGCTTGCCAGGGATGCTGAACTGGACCCCACACCTCAAGGGGGAAGGGGCGCTTCACTCTCCTCATGATGACAACACGGACCCTCGAAAAGGGAGGGGAGGAGGCTCAGGGCACGACCCCCAGAGAGAGGGGCGGCCATACCCCTTGATGGTAGACTCCACGCAGCTCTCTCGGTCCTACACACACACACACACACACACACACACACACACACACACACACCCCTCTGTGACACCAAGTTAGGCCTCCCGCCTCCTCCAGGAGTCAGGAGGAACCCTGCGGAGAAGCACCAAGCAGAGGGGACCAGAGGAGGTGGTCAGCCTGGAGGTGAGGACTTACAGGCTCTCAGATCCAGGCACAACCTCTTCAGACATACACTGAGGACAGCCCTGCTGCCCGGCAGGCTGCTGGATTAGGGAATAACTACGACATTTAATGAGAACTTACTTTAAACCTCAAAATGTGCACCAGACAAGGAAGGGCAACGCTCATTTTGTTACGTCCTGGAATGAGACTCTCCACTTGTGAACTAAAAATATGGTTTAAGCATTTGTTTCTCCATAGCCTCGATCTAAACTATTTGTCTTACAGTGGAGGTGACACAATTGATTCTTACCTCCAAAAAAGGAACGGGTGTAATTATATAATTAGAGCTATTCATTTTACAAAATGGATAAGGCCAAATTACAGAACATATTTTCACTTCCCAAATTCCCATTTAAAGGCTCAACTTCCTAGTACCTTATGAGTCTCTCTTCCTAGTGTTTGCTTTTTGCATTATTTTACAAGAAAATATCAACTGAACGGAGGTACAGCAGGTAAGCCTGACAGACGGATACAGGTGTGTGTTTTAAATACACTCTCGCCAGAAAACACGGCAATCACACAGGAAAACAGAACTGCATGCCACGTGAGGACTAATTAAGGAAAAGGAAACATGATAGGGAAGTGTCAAGGTCCTTGGAAATTCGCCAGGCACACGGGACATTTGAGGTCACAATAAATTACAAGGCAGGGAACACGGATGTTACAGTACAGGTTAGCTACTGACAGTGACAATCTGAACAAGCATTGTTCTAAGAAGTGAGTTATTTTCAGCGCTAAGCTGCCTTAATGTGGCCCTAGCAGCTGAAAACTCACCAGTCCGTTAGATGACAGCAAGTCGGAGGCGCTGACTCCGTCCCTCCCAACGTCCGGTGTGACTGGAGGAAGCGCGTGTTCTTCCTCTTCCCTAATTACCCCCGGAAGACTCACGCTGTCCTGCGTGTAGGACGTGAACAGGGGAAGCAGCAGCTCTGCAGCCCTGTGTGGGAGGCGAGCCTGCCCTGAGCTTCATCCCAACCCCACTCACTAATTCCCCCCAGGAGGTCCGTTTCCCATCCCTCCTCCTCCTCCCTGAGTCTCATCAAGGTATAGGGCTGGGAGCCGGCCTCTCTCAGCTCACTTCTGAGTTCCACATGATCGTAATCACAGCTACGATTCACACGCGTCCAGAAGACGTTCTCATTTTAAATTAACTGAATCTCTAAGGCCCCTGGTACTGACCCAAATTGCCATCACCTGCTTTACATTGTAATTAAGCCAACTGTTCTTAAAGACAAGACAAATAATATTTGCCAGCAACACTACTTTTCCCAATCACAGTGCTTTCAGGGCTGTGTTTTTCTGCCACTACTCACTGCGACTACATAATATTTTAATAATTCTAGGAATTATGCAACTATGCTGGAATGGGCTGGAAATGTAACCAAAATTCATAATAATATAAGAAAATATATTCTAAATAAATTTCATGAACTACAGCCAGATTGTGAGCTGTAGATAATATGAAAAGCAAACCATACAAGGGAGCCTCGAAGGTCAGTCCATTCCCTACCGTTTACACAGCAAACACATACTATACAGAAAACAGAGCAAACCAAAGACTTACACCAAATTTAATTCCAGATGGCGTCCCTCTGCTGTCACTAGGCACCTGGTCCAACTGGAATATCATCCTTAGCAGGGCACGATGAGGTGCAAATAAATTTGCTTCCCCTGAAGTACTAATGTGTTCCTGTGCCAAACACTCCTAAATAATTTTGAACTTTCCGTATCATTTCATTAAGGCAAATGGCTGAGAACCGACTGTCTTACAACGGAGCGTTTTTATGTTTTAGAAGAGTAAGTGAATATTCACAGCATTTGCACTAGGAAAGCTCCCATTTACAGAGAATGTGCTGAGAAAAAGGCGGGGAGAGGGAGGGCAGGGGAGGAGGAGGGAAGGAGGCAGAGGGAGGCAGAGAAAGGGAGAGAGAGCTAGGATTCGTGGTAGCTCACGTCGTTCATGCTCACGTGGCTCATTCGTAGTTTGTATTCTTTCTGGCAACTATTTTAAAACATTTTACCTATTAACAAATTAACAGTGACTGGAACAAAACTCTCGCTCAGCTCTTTCAAAGTTTGGTGGTGCCCAACCCTCCTCTCCCACTTCACCCCGTCCATGGTCAAGTCAATCTGATTCTTAACTGGCTTCTCTGTCCGCCCTTCTGAGCCCGTACCCCGAATCTAGACCACCACCATATCCTGGGGCATTAGCACAGCAGCCTCCTAATTGCCTCACCTCCCTCTAATTCCTCACCCACAGTGAAATGAAAATTGTCTGTCAAATATGCAGATCCGAGCACACCAGGCCCTAATGAGGGCCTCGTATCATTACCCATCGCTCAGGTTTGAATTCAAACTCTGTACCCTGACTGAGTGCCCCTTCCCAATCTGGGCTCATGCTGTCCTTACCCGCCACTGTCCTGGTCCTGTTCCCCGCTCCAAGCGCACTAAGCATCATCTCCCACCTGGACTCTCACTTTGCAGAGCAGGAACCCATGACTCCCTTCAGAGCTCAGGCTGAACAGAGTCCCAGACTGAGGATGGGCTAAAGGCTCCACCTATAGGATTCTAGCACAAGCCCTTCTTGCTCTGATCATTCAGTAGGTTTCCTGCCGCTGCTGTTTGCTCAACCAGAAAGACAGCTTCAATTTTTTTTTTTTTTTTTAATTGTCCAGGATGGCTTCAAACTCCTGGGCCCAAGCAATCCTCCTGCCTCACCCTCCCAAGTGGCTGGGATTCCAGGTCCTTGCCACCATGCCTACCTTCCCCACTCTATCTGTACTGATAAGCACTGCACCTGGGACATCACAGGGACCTAAGAAACAATTGTTGGATGATAAAATTTGTGAATGCACTCTTGTCCTCTGAACTTGATGTTTTCCATTCAACAGTGGAAAAACTCCAAAACGTTTAAGTGCTGGGGGGAGTGAGTTCTTAATCTCATTAAGCACCCTATGGCCAGTCCTGTGTCAAACAGTAACCTGTAATGCAAAGAAAAATAAACATATTTCAAGACACAACTTTTGCCAAAGGGAAGTGGACCAAGAGATGGAGGGAGGGGAGAAGGAAAAGGGAAGGGGATTTAAAAAAGAATTAAGATGCATTACGTACACATACTAACTCCCCATGATACATGTAAGCATTACGTACTGCAAACACGTACTCATAAAATAAAAAGCACACATTACTTAAATTCCAGTAACAACGTAAGAGCAACACAATTGAGAAAGTCTAGTCTTAAATGTCCCTGCCGAAGTGGGAAAAAACAGAAAGAAAACGCTGAAGTAAACTATATGCTGTAGACTCCAAGTGTTCCAGTATCTATCATGTGAATAGTTCTACCTGCCCCAATCCAGCTAGATCTAGTTTACGAAATCTCATTTAATGCAAATCACTGAATGAATACAAAACAAATAAATTTAGTTAGTCCAGAGTGTGTACCGATAAACAGGCGGAGCAGCAGCATACTAAGCTCAAACTTAGCCTGTTACCTTTCACAGTGCACTCTTCATACTTTTCAAAGCATTTTTCGCATTCGTTTGCTCTATGAGTCAAAAAAAAAAAAAAAAAAAAAGGTACATCAATCACCAATCTCCACTACTTCAGAGTTTGGAAAGCTGAAGTCCACAGAGGTTAAGCTCTTCGCTCAAGATCACAGCCAGTGGACGCAGAGACAAGAGGTCAGATCCTGGGGTCCTGCGCACCAAGAGGTGCTGCTGCTTTCTGTACACTAAGCTCTCTCAGCTGCATCACTACTACTGGGGAGACATAAGAGACCACAGGAACAGAGACCTTTTTCTCTTTCTCTCCTCTTTTCTGTTTCTCCAAGGCAGACTCTTAGTAGCAAGATCAGAGTAAAGGAAGGAGCCACAGTCAGCATAATAGAACAGAGAACATCTCCATTTCTGTTTCCTCTAAATATCACGACCTCTGCGTCTCTCTGAAAAACTGCCAATGCCCAACTTTCTTCTCAGAGGCTAAGCATCCAGCATCAGTGAGACAAGCCCGGCTCCCCGTCCTCACCTACTTACCCATTCCTTTTTGAGGCAGGGAAGGGGACTTCCCAAAGTGCTCAGTCTGCACTGGCTCAAGGGAAGGGCTATGCCTTGATACAGGAAAGTAAAATCAACACAAACCCTGCCCTCCCACACTATGTCTAGCCCTCTGGCAGAACTCATTCGCTCAAAATGTGCTTACCAGAAGAAGAAAGTTCAAAAAGAGTCTTAAAGGTATTATACTACAAAACACTTCACTGATTGCTCGACATTTAAAACAGGACATTTAAGCCGGGTGTGGTGTCGCACGCCTGTGATCCCAGCACTGGGAAGGCTGAGGCAGGAGGATCGCTGTGAGTTCGAGCCCAGCCTGGGCTACATAGTGAGTTCCAGGTCAGTCTCAACTACATAGTGAGACCCTGTCTCAAAAACAACAACAACAACAACAACAACAACAACAACAACAAATAAATAAATAAATAAATAAAAAAGAACATTTAATAAAAAAATATTACTGGAAGGAGTTCGTGGTATGGCTCGAAAACTAAAATGCAGATTCCCAGTGTAGAAGTCACAGTCCATATGTTACCTCCCAGGAAGGGACAACCAATGCATGCCAGGGACACAGACACATCTGCGCTCGGTGTCTCCCAGGCAGAGGGGAGCCAACTTCCTCCCAGAGCATGTGCTGCCACTTAGCACAAGCCTTGAAAAGGTTCACATGCAATCAGGACTTCTGGGTACTCCTCCAAAGCAGTGACTGAGCATGTCCACACATTTCTGTACAAGAGCTTTCACAGCTCATGCATATGGGAATAAAAGAGGAACAACCTGAACATCTAACCACAAAGAGCTGATTAGATAAACGATACTACGTCTTTGTGGTAGAACGCTAGAAGGACCCATCATCACATTTCAAATGAATACTTAAATAGAAGGAAACTGCCCATGGTTCCAAGCAGTAAAAGGTTACGATTCCTGTTCCAAATTATATGCACAGAAAAGGGATGAGATGCACTGAAATAACTTACGGATCTCTAGGTGGTGAGTTTGTTGAATGAAATTCTTACTTCCTTCTTGATTCCTACATATTCCTTCTTTTTATAACTAAAGTAAAAGTAATAAATGTAGTTTTTGAAAAAAAAAGTGGAAATCCTCTTCAAAAAAACCCACAAGCTTTTCCAGTAGTTTATAGTTGTAATATAAAAATATTTAATTTTGAGAATATATTACATAAAAATTTATCATTAAAAATTTTACATGTATAGTGCACTACACTTAGTTGAACAGTTTCATGGTATTATATAACCATCGCCCATCTATCTCCAGAACTTTTAAATACCTCAAATACTGCACAATTCCTTATTCTCTTCGGTTCCAATCCCCTAATAACTACTATTCTATCTTCTATCTCTATGCATGTGAATATTCTAGGTAACTAATTTAAGTGGAATCCTACAACTGTTGTCTTTTTGTGTCTGGTTTATTTCACTTAACATGTTGTCTTTCAGGTTCACTGGTGGTGGAACTACATCATAATTTTATCCCATTTGAAGCATGAATAATAATCCATTGTATGTATGTACCATATCTTGCTTCATGTTTTAAAGACGTTTAAATTATTGCCCAACTCTGATCAAAATGATCAGCTGCTCACATAAATCAAGATGCATATCACTGGAAGAATTAAAAACAAATGATACAAATTAAGGGAAAAAGCTATTTTACACAGGAAGTCAAACTCTTCACCTGCCTAAAAGCTACTCAGATAGTCACTATGAAGCTATTTTGGGGGATAGAAAAGAATAAAGTGCTATGCAAACAAGCAGTAGCCCCAAACTCAATTCCCCGAGGACTGAATGTATGTGTGTCATCCTGTAGCTGCAAAGGCTGACACAGATCACAATCACGGTTTCCTCCATGAGAGGGGGTCAACGAGATGGCCAAGAGGCACCAGAAAACTTTCTAGGCTGAAGGAGAGGTTCCAAATTCTGATGGGCACTAGTGGATTAGGTAAGGGCCTGCATTTGCCATCTGTCAAAACTCACTGACCTGTCCACTTAAGATGACAGGGCACTGTATGGAACTTACGCTTCACTGTTTAAAGAGAAAAGAAAAAGTGTGCCCGACCCCTCTCTGAAACAAGATGCAGCAGAGTGAATAAAAATTTCAGAAAAACAAAAGGGATTCTGCAGTTCAGCTGCTGATTGCTCACTGCCACTGACTGCCTCAGCGTGCATCCATGAGCCTCTGCTGTCCCCGCAGTTAACCCCGCACTCCCTCCTCTTCACTGCTCAGACACTGGCTTGCTAGGAAGGCTGCTTGCTGCACACACACAGCAGACAACTCCCGACACTGCCAGGGTTCCTGCCCTTGTTCCGAAAGCAGCTCAGCAGGTGTGAGCCTGAGGTGGAGCGGCTCTGCGTGGGAGGAGAGATGGGGTGCGCCCTGGCACACTGGGGCCTGGGAGTGTCTTCTAGTGATGCAATGCTGCATCTGAAAGTGTCACCCATCCTAAAGAGACAACAAGGTCTCTGGAAGGTCGTGAGGGAGCGTGATGCCAGAATGGGTGGTCTGAGGTTGGGTAAGGCGCTGCCCTGACTCCCCCACCAGGCTGGCTGCAAGCTCTCTGGGTACTGTGGCCTGAGCCTTGGCTAGAACCGTGTGGAAGTGAATGCTACCTCTTCTAACTAAGAGTGCTTATTTGTTACTCTCTGCTGTGCAGTTTGTCTTTATTAAATGTCAGGTTTAGGCCACACATCGTGGGAGGGCTAATGTCCCAGCCACAGCGAATTTCCTGCCAAACTATAAAGCACTCAGAAGTGTGCTTTTCCTTTTTTTTTTTTTTTTTTTTTGTAATCTACTATTTCATATTCTCCACATTATTTACATGTAGGACCCAGCGGCCTACAACAGCTTTCCAGGTGCTGAAGGGGCAGCATTAAGGAACACAAACTTCTTATCATCTTAAAAACAGTCTTGGAAACAAAACAGCCACACCTAAGCCAAATGGCAAATTAAAACATGATAGCTGGGGACTCAAATGCTTCCCTCGATTTAATGCTATGTTGTTAAAAAAAAAAAAAGTACAACAGGGATTTTTGACAAGCTTGCAACGTGGACACCACGATTTCAGTTAACAGCAACCTGCAGCATGCTGCTCCCACAGCACATATGCTTGCGCTGGAGTAACCGCACCGAAAAGCTCCCAACCAACCTCCTCTTCGGGCCACTCGTGAAACAAGCTACCTTTCCCCTCACATTCGTGGAAGACTGTAATCACACAGCTGACTCCTGCGCTGCTCATTCTTGCCTCATCTTGCTCCCTAGAAAAAGTCTCATTAACTTTCCAACAGATGCTCTGTTTTCCAGTCATTTAATTCCAGCTAAATGTCTTGAAGTCTCTTGGCTTCATTTTTCAAGTCACCTTTTGTAACTTCTCCCTGGAGAGTCCCACTCTTTTAATTCCCACCCAACCCGTCTCTGTGCAGACAGGAGGGACTGCTCAGACCCAGGGGGTGATGCGGGGCTGGGGGTAGAGGTTTGTGGGCTGCACCTCCTGCCCTTTGGGCCCCAGGATAAGGACCTGCACACACCTCCACCCGCAAAGGTGGGGGCAGTGATAACCGACCACGCTGGAGAGAAGACTGCAGATTCCTCCCAGAGGAGAGCCTTCCATACCGAGGCCCCTTTCAGAACCAAGCGTCACAGTCACAGAAAGCCTTGCCAGACTCTTATGAAAATATCATTAAAAATCCCATACCAGCAAGGATCTTTGAGCTAATGTGTCCCTTACCTAGAAGCCAAGCTGCTCAAGCTGTCCCTAACGAGCCCAAGCTATTTTCTGAATCAGCTGCTTTTATATAGCTCTGTATCTACAGGAAGCAGTACCCCCTTTGCTCTACAAGTGGTTAAGTCCCTGGATGGGCTCTAAAAACATGTTTGGTACAAAGAAGTAATCAAAGTTGCATAACCCCAGGTGACTGAGATAATTCCTACCTGTTGTCTTTGTCACTCTAAGCTCATCGGTTCTCACAGTATCATGAATGGTAGCTGGTTGTTGCACTGAGAACTGAATGACTCCAAAGCCATGGAAACAGCCAAACAAGAGAACAAAAACAAGACTTGGGTCTGCACGGCCTGATGTGGAGCCTGCTTGTTTACCTATCTTGTCACCCTGCCTCCATCTCTGTGGACCAGTGCTACTCACTTGGGTGACAAGAGTGCGTGGGAAGGAGACACCGGGGCTCCAACATCCTGAGGAGAAGAGCTCTGTCCAAACACCTTGCCGCTTCTTCGCCAGCCCACACACTTACTGTTCAGCTGCAGTCACTGAGCACGGCAGCACGGGTTATAATAAGCCGTGCTACCCGATCAGGCCCTCTGCTCGGTGCTGCCATGATCACAAAGGCGCTGAAGGTGTTTTCTTCACCAGGTTCTGAGCAGTGTGAGGGCAAGGGCTGTGTCACACAGTGACACTTCCTGCTCTGTTCAAAGGTCTCCACCTCGCTGACACTGACTCTAGAACCTCCCACGAAGAGAAGTAAAATTAGTGATGGAAAACGAGTGTCACAAAGGGGTACATAAGCCGTCTCTGAGGGAGGCCACTGAAGGTATTTATTTGTCATTCTTCCTCACATCCTCATGAACTGTAGTTTCCTGGGCCCACCATAGGTCTAAAGCAGAAAATTAAAAAGCAAGAAGTCCATGTGTATTGGCTATTTTTACTGCATTTTCGTCATTATGACTGAAGGGGTTAGGTGGGCACATGGGCAGGAAGAACAGAAAACTGATTGTGCGCTGGTTAGTAGCACAGTGATGAGAGCAGATACATGACCTAAAATTAAAAACAAAACACAAACAACAAACAACCATGATACATCTACTGTCTCAGGGGCGCATGAGAACAACAGTCACACAGGGCTCACAGCTGGTCAACTTAGTTCCCCCGGCTGGTGTCAAACTCTTCAGTGAGGGTTCTGAGAGTATCTGCCAGGGGATTTTCTTAATTGCCCAGCACAAGACAGACATCAACAGGCCTCAAAAAATGTCACATTATGATTTACATCCTATATTTAAGAAGGTAGAGAAATACACAACATAGGTCAGATGCTCAACGCTAGTTTTCATATGAAAAAGAAAATTCAATGATTTGTACTTAAAAGAACAAGCTCTGGTTCTAAAGAAAATTATGCCTTTTTAAGAAAATTATGCCTATTTTAAGAAAATATGCTTTGTTTATATCTAGATAATGCTGCAGAAAATAGGGTTTTATTTCAGCTGCATAGAGAATAGAGCCACAAGTGCTCAAAAATACTCGATTTATTTATCTTTTAAAAACATGTAGATGTGCTCAAGTTATTCTAGTCTGTTATACCAGAAGTTTAACAACTTTTATTTAACTAAAACAGGTCACTGAAGGAATGACTGTCTATCCGGTCTCTCCTCCTGTCACTCGAATGCAACCTGCCCCTCATTCCAAATTAGAAAAAACTGAAAGGGTTACCAAATCACGTTGCACTAATGTAAAACTGTGTGACTGTCACATATACCAAAAGCTACAGAGCTATACATGATATTACACTGTACACTTCAAAATGGCTTTTAAAGAATTCATTGTTACTAGAAAGAGGTGTAAACACTATCTTGATGTACAAAGGACATGCTTGGAAAGAAGTATTCTGACAAAGTAGTATTTAGGCTGATCATCAAACCACCAAAAGATGAACGAATGAGTCAAACAACCAACCAACCACCCACCCACAAGAATGTGTCTCTGTGGCTCTCAAAACAAAGGGCTCACCTAAACGATCTACAGAGAAGGACTCTAAATGTAGATGTATGTCCAAAGACACTTGGGACACACAGCAGGCAAATAAACACCAATTAGACCCATGAGGTCACAGTGTCCTTGACTAAATACGGACTGCAAGAATGGTGTGACCCCACTTTCTATGCATGAATTTGAAACTGAAATAGGCACCAAAGTATGCCAGGCATACAACCCAAGGCAGTCAGAGAAAGCACATTGCCCACTTTTTACACAGTTGTTCATTGAAACTTTATACTGCAAAACCAAACAAGGAGCCTGTGTTTAAACAATAGGGTGACATAGAGCACAGGGAGGAGGCATGGCATGCTTGTGTCCTCAGATATCACGCTGCCCTATAAAATCATACTTAAATACTTCTCTGGGGGGGGTGCTGAGCTATGGTCCCAGACTCACACTCAAATATTTTTATATGATCTGGGGAAATGCTTCTGTGTTCCATGAAACATACATTGCACACACACATACACACACAGAGATACACACGAACATCTCAATTATGTTAAAAAAAAATAATAGAGCAGGAGATACCCAAATTGCTAGAGTTCTCTTACCAGAGTAGAGTTAAAGGTATCCCCCACCATTTTCTTTAGTTCTTAACAAACTTTAATCAATTAGCACGCTACCTTTATGATTAGGAAAAACACATACTATGAAATTTACTTTATTAAATGAACAGAAAATAGGATGAAAAGAGGAAAACACTTAGAAACTTAACTGAGGATTTAATTTCTGCCTTTAAGCGATGTGAAAAGTGGGCCACGCAAGGACACTTGGGTGACTCAAGGCCAGCTCTGCCTGGGGACACCTTCGGCAGCTCAGTGGCCTGGGCGGGGCCCCTTCCCAGGAGGGGCCACGCCATGTATTGCCTTAGCCCCTTTTTATTGCTATACATCCTGGGCTAATGGAAAACTTTTATTTGTTGGTTTTTGGAGGACAGAGAGTTCACTGCTCTACTCAACCCACAGGAAAAACATTCATTGGCCTCATTTTCCCGGGCTTTCCCCTCTCTCTCTCTCTCTCTCTCTCTCTCTCTCTTTTTCATTTTGTGTCATTAGTAGAAGATTCTCTTATCTACTTGAATCAAATTCTCTTTTCTTATCTAATTGAAAGCCCAATTCCAGGTTTCCTAAATGAGAAAGGGGCTTTCCTAAATTAGAAAGAGTAGACTGAGGAAACACTTAAATACCACACATCTCACTCTAGTAATTGTACAGATTCATATGCAAAACTCTTCAATCACTGGTTAAATACAGCACCTCAGGTTTGGAACGGTCACATGAGACCCTTCCAAATTCAGTGCTCATTCAGAGCTGTCTGAACTAGCTGGAGTTATCATGGGAGGTCAGAAGAGTGGGTTACCTGGCATTACACAGAGAGCATCTTTCTTTGTTAAGTGAGCACAACTGTCTTCTAAAGTCTTCATAGCAATGTTCTTTGTAACACTTTACATGATATTAAAGTACTGTAACTTTCAAAAAAGTCCCCTAATTTTTTTTATATAATTTGTTAGACTTGGCTTTTAAGGAACTCAGGGACTTTGTACCGAATTTAGTTTTAAAGAGATAACAACAGTCCTTTGAACACAAAGGGATCAAATGGACATTTGGAGATACTTTAAAAGAAATGAATTAAAAAATATCTCAGCATTACTCTTTCCTTAGCAATCTGTACTGTTGTAATGATAAATACTGACTTCTAAGTAATTTTATTGTGAGTTATCAGTTGTTACGTATTTTCTTCCCCCGACGAAAGGCTATGCCAACTTTATTAACATAAGGTATGGTTCTGATTTAATTATTTGCATAATTCAGCTCTTCTTACATGAACTTCCTGGTTACAATGTCCCTTTCCTGGGAGCCATTTTATAATGTTTGTGCATCATTAAGTCTTTAACCCATTCCTGCTGGCTTGAACACCAGTGATACATGACTGACCGTCCCATTGGGCAGTTTACACCACTGGATGGAACTGTCCCTTGCCACCCAATGGGACAATCATTCATGTGCCACCAGTGCTTCAGAGACACATGAATTATCGCCCTGCTGTGAATGTGTTAAAGTTCAAGATACTAACTGAGCGGTGGTGCACACCTGGAATTCCAACGTTTGCGAGGCTGAGTCAGGAGGATCACCACAGGTTCAAGGACAGCCTGGGCTAAACAGTGAGACCCTGTCTCCAAAAAATAGAAAATAAAAAAAAGAAAAGAAATAAAAATAAAGTTCAAGCCAGGCATGGTGGTGCATGCCTATAATCCCAGAAGTCTGAGGGCCGAGGCAGGAGAACTGCCATGAGTTTGAGGCCAGCCTGGACTACATAGTGAGTTCAAGGCCAGGCTGAACTACATAGGGAGACTCTGTCTCAAAACAAATAAACAAACAAACAAACAAACAAACAAAAAAATAAAGTCCAGGATATGACAACTAAGATTAAATTCAGACCTAAACAGAATCTTAAAAGCTGGAACATATTCCGAAGTCTGTAAGATTCCTGGGCAAATGGCAGGGCATAAGCTCGATCACAGGAGGCAGACAGGTGAAGGGCCAAGGTGAGCATGAGCCTGAGCTTCAGCTCTGCCGTACACTGCCTGTGCTGTGGGCAAATGATCGACCTTACCCAGGCCTCAGCAGCTCGCTCTTCCCTCAGATCTAACACACGCTAAGTTATCAGGAGCATACAGTGGGAGCTCACCCAGTGAAAGGAAGCCATTCACACTTTACTTCCTCAAGCTGTAAAAATGGACAAGCGGTCAATTTTAGGTATAATTATCATAAAGCACTTTCTGCATCCGTGGGTTCCTACCAACATTATTTTCATTTCTTCCATAATAGATATATTCTCATTCTTTGCTATGCTGCTTATGCTTAATATTATAAAGCAGTCATACCAATCCATGTAACTTTTTTTTTTCATTCAACCCTATCCCCAACTTGTGAAATTACTGGCACAACTACACAAAAGAAGTAACAATAGGCTTTTAGAACAGGTACTCAGTAATATTTGGTTTTCTTCCTTGATTAGTCTATAAAATGACGGAGAAATCCATATGCAGTAGACAGTGCTGGCAAAGAACAGCAGGAGGCTCTGGACGTGGGTACCAGGCTTCTCTGTGGCCGTCCACACCAGGCTGGGAGCTCTGAGCTATTTATGCGCAGTCCCCTTCCACGGCCACATACACACAGCTTATTTCACTTTTAGCAGAATCCTGCACAGAGCAGGGTTCCCACTCTAAAAGTTCTGTCCACATTCTGTAAGGAAATCCTCAAGCTGATATTTACACTCATAGGAAATCATCTGAAAGATATTTAAAATGATTTTGCTCTCCTTTTGTTCTTGACAAGCCAGGGACTTAAAAGCTAATGAGGTGTTTTATTTTTGATTTTGCATTTCTTAATCACCTCCGAAGCATGTGAACCAGAGGCTGCGTTGCCTTTGTACTCCCCACGGTCCGCCTGGCACCCTAGGATTTGCAAATTACTGATATATGAATCATCGCTGACTACAGAGAGACCAACGCACCTGTCTGCTGGGTGGCTGGACTACATGTGCCCATCTGTCCTGGACTCCCTCCCCTAAGAAAACTCTTAGTGAAATAAAAACATTTTACCCCAATTGCTCTGAAGCACAGTAAATGGAAACGATACAATCTGCAAAGGCAGATCTAAGTTAAACTTCCGAAAACATGCAGCTCCTATCTGCAGATCCTGTCCTCCCTTGGCCTGAGAACGCAATCGCCTCCCACCGGAGGCCCTGAGAAAACGCGGTCTCCGCGGGCAAAGCGCAGGGTACCAATGCCCCCCGCAGGAGAGCCTGCAGCACTCCAATGGCAACGATGCCAAGGAGAAAACGTGAAACACCAACCCCAACTGTGCGCCCCTTCTTTAGTGATCCAACAGGGTGGGGGATCCCCAAGTACAGATACCCAGTAGCTGACTTAACCTGACACGTTTGGGATATCCCTAGTCCTTAACTAGACTACAAAAAAAAAAAAAAAAGAAAAAAAAATTTAAAAATTAGAAGTACCAGGGACATCAACTTGGAGACATTCTACGACATCCCCCCATCACTACCCAGCACTTAGACTACTAGAAACTACACGTTAGTTATGGACCTGAGATTTACATAATCACAAATTACATAATATTCCTCCTATGCACTACAACCCTTCTGTAGGTGAAGTTCCACACCACCCAGTTTTTCATCATTTTCTAGAGAGAGCTGGAAAAGTCTCCTGAATCACTGAGAGGCGAAGAGGGAATGGGGTGTTGGAAAAGTGATCCCTGACAAGCTGCAGACCCCATCGACTGCTCCAGGATGGAAGGGGGGTGGTGGCAGGTGACTCCCCGCTGCCCATCTCCTGGAGCCCGGCTGAGGCCGAGGCAGGGCGAGCAGAAGCCGGCTACAGGGCCGAGGTGCGGGTGGGCACGGGGCACCCGGGCTTACCTGCTCCCCGAAGTCGATGGCTATGTTGGTGATGCCCAGGGGCACCAGGAACCGGATCAGGGGCCAGTAGTGCGTGAGCGCCGGGAATTTCACCATAGTCCTCGCCGTGGGCTGACCCCACACACATCTGCCGCCGCGAGGGGACTCGGCGAGGAGGCGAGGGGCGAGCGGGGGCGCGGGCGGCGGAGG
>NW_022900913.1:11112352-11141295 GCF_012274545.1 Fukomys damarensis
AGAGATCCAGGAAAGGCCGGCGGGACCGGTCGCCTTCTGAGGCGCTCAGACTTGTCGCCGGCAGTTTGTTGACAGTGTGCGAGTGTTGTGAAAAAAAGAAAAATGCGAATTTGCAAGCCTCGCTTTTGAAGGAAAGAGAAAATAAAACAAAGGGAAAGTGAAAAATCGGTGGTTTTACATCACTCCAGCTTCCGACTGATTTCCGGGTAATTAGCTGTGCTGAGCGGCTTTTCCTACAGCTCGTTAGTGTGACAAAGTCAGCATTCTTCGACCTACCGCTCTTGACCTTGCGCCCGACTTGCACTGGGGTCACAGCCCGCAGTTACTCGCTTGAAATTCTTAATATGTTAACAAGGGGCTGTGTGTTTTCATTTTGTACTGGGCTGGGCAAATTATATAGCCTGACCTGCTCTTTTATTCTGTGCCCCTTAGACACACCAATTAAAAAGTTTAATAAACATAGTGAATTGGAGTAATTTATTATTAAAGTAGTAGAGAAGTTGGGCGTAGAGACCAATGCATGTAATCCCAGCTACCAGGGAGGCTGAGACAGGAGGACTGAACTTCAAGGCCACCCTGGGCAATTTAGGTAAACCCTGTCTCAAAATAAAATAATAAAAAGGGTTAGGGTTGTAGTTCCAAGCTGCCTAGGTTCAACCCCAATTAGCAGGTTGGGGAGGTGGGGAGATGGGGAGAGAAGATAGTAGGTGTTGTGGCCTGTATGTAGATGTCCCCTGAAGCCTTATGCAGCCACAGGTGGGGCTTTTTCAGAGGTGGCTGAATCTACTGTATGACTGATTCATGCAGCAATGCTAGGATTAAGGGTGCTAGGATTAAGGGTGTGTGATTACTGAATCAGTCCTCTGATTTGGCACCTCCCTCATCCCAGGACCCTGGATACAATATCGGGGACAGAAAGAGGCCTATCTTGTCCCTTGCTTGCTTGCTTTTGCTGTCTTCTGCCTGCCATGAACTGTTTCTGCGCTGCGATGCTCTTCTTCCATGACGCCCTGCCTCGGAGCCAGCCAACTGTGGACCGAAACCTTTACAAATGGTGAGCCAAATAAACCTTTCCTCCCTTGACTTGTACGTTGGGTATTTTGTCTCAGCAAGGAGAAAAGTTCCTAAGGCAGTAGGGTATTTTGTTCTTAGGAATGAAACTGTTGCTCGATTTTGCTTTGGAGTTTGTATTAATAGCAAGCCTGTGATCTCAAAGCCCTGAGTAAAGGTATTCCACCACTGCGTTGAAAGTCTTAAACATTTACATACTTTATATCCTTCAAAGTACCTTTTCCCCCTTTTAAAATTCCATATAGTTTGAACAAGGCCTTGAAAAATAGCAAGCTAATTTGCCTTGTAGCTCCTTGTAACCCCAAATTACATCACCTATAATTAAAATGAAACTTCGATAATTGTTTATTGTGCTAAATGTGTCAAACAGCAACATTTAAAAGATTTTTTTCCCCCTGCGAAACAGAAAATTCTTGTGTACCGAACTCTCCTCGTGAGCAAGTTCCTGAAGGGTATGTTTGAATGTAGTTGATTATTACTTGAAGTACACATAAAAGAGACTGGTTATTTAAAGGAATTCTCTGGAAGAAAGAGTTCATTTCTAAAGCAAATATGACCTCATGGTTTATCCATTCTGTGAGACTAGATTTCTGTAGCCCATTTCACTTAAACTGGCCTAATGACACTGCCCTCTGTCTAGAATGTGAGATTGATGAGGCCCTAGATCGATTGTTATCAAGGCCGGTTTGCTCTGGGGCCATGGCTGCCACATCTCTGCTGCTGGTGAGGCAAGTTTTTGGTCTTAAGGAGGCATGGTGAGAAAATTGTAGACCATCATTGAAAGGTCATCATCTGTGCTCCAGTAGCTTCAGTGTTCTATGAGTGTTTTTGTAAGGAGTGATTCAGTAGTGTCATCTTTGATTAAGGAAAAGGACGCTCTGCAGATTTCAGAGCACTGTTAGTGCAGTTTAGAAACAAAGGAGCTGAGCACCAGGGATTTAGTTAGGTCAGTGTTGCTGCACCTGCCTTCCAAGCATAAGGTCCTGAGTTTGACCCTGGTGCTGAAAAACACCAACAACAACAACAGCAAAACAAAGGAGCTGAGTCACTCCCTTCCCATCTTTCCTTCAACTGTATCACCGAGCCATCCTGGTGGTCACCCACGCTTCCATAATCCTGAGGCGGGGAAGTTGTGGGAGCCACTTCCCTTCTCTCCATTCAACTATAAACCAAACACCACCCTAACGATTATCCAGGATTAAATTTAGGAGGTCACACAGACTGCTGACATCAGAGAGTGAGGGGCAATGGACGGTGGACAGTTCTGTGGATCTGTGGCGTCTGACCCTATAAATACCGGGCCGGAGTTATCGAGACCTCCTTTTGTTTTCTTGTCCACTTTTGTCCATTTCTGCCCATTCCTGCTACTCCATGATCTTCAGTAAACTTACTACCTACTATGAGGTATACATTTGGCAGTTCTTTCCTTGTCGTACATAAGAACTTGGACTATTTTCAGCTCACTAAAACTGTAGCACTATGAATTTCAACAACACTACAGAAACATGGAAGTGAATGGACCATTTTAATCAAATAACAGATTTGTTAGGGGTTTTTACCTCTATCCTTTTAAAACTTAGTAGTTGTTGGAAAAGGTAAGTTCAGAATGTGTGATTGTAATGAGGAGGAAGTTTTCTAAGTCACCCAGAAACCAAGACGCGATCTCACAGTTACTTAGGTTCAGAGTGGATTTTCTTTTGAAAGATATAACTTTATCCTTCATTTATTATTTGTTTTTTGAGACAGGGTCTCACTATGTAGTTAAGGTTGGTTTTGAACTCACTATGTAGTCCAGGCCAGCCTTGAACTCACAATGATCTTCCTGCCTCGGCCTCCCATGTGCTAGGATTGTAGGTGTGTGTCACCATGCCTGGCCTTTATTTTCCATTAAAAAGTCTTTTATCGGAATCCTTTTGGTCAAATATCATTGAGATTTACAGACTCTGTCCTCATACATGTAAGAAGAAATGTATGTACATGTAGGAAGAAATGCTAGAAGAAAATAAGTTTGACTATTTTCTATATTTAACATAATAAGCATATGTAAGTTTATAAAGAAAAAAGCTTAGAAAATATTTATAAAACATTGGAAAAACAAGGTTCCACTGAAGAGCACAGAAAATTTTTCTTTTTTGTGTATGTTTTATAAATGACCAGCAATATCTTTTTAGTGCCTAAAGTTATTAATCCCAATTTTTAAAGAAGCTAATGCAAAAAAGAAAGTGAATGTTATGTACATTTGTTTTACCTTTATTTTTTTCTTTCTGGAATTGATCATAAATGAATAAGCTCAAGATGCCCCATATCTGCTGCAAAGGACAGAATAAAATGTCTGTAAGGTCATCCAGTTCTAGAATGCTCCTTGACCTGAGGGCCCTGGTGACATCAGACTGTGCTGGCAGCAATATACATGGCTTGAAAGCAGACACTGTGCAAACTTGTACAAACTTAATTTTACAGTTATCTATACTGGTCACGTAATTATCCCATATCACGTATTTTGGATAACCAATTTATTTAACAGTTTCAGTGGAAGACAGTGTCAGAGAGTGGTGTCTAGCTTTCAAATGAGTCACAACTCCCCCCAAATACAGTACATTCTGTATAAACTCAAGCCCTGTCATCCACATCTGGGCCTAGTGTTCCCTCGTTCTGCTCTGTGGCTCACTGGGAGGATGGTGAGGGGGCCCCTCCAATTCTACCCAGTAATCCATATTTGTTTTTTTGTTTTTTGAGACAGGGTCTCACTATGTAGTTGAGACTGACCCGGAACATCACTCTATAGCCCAGGCTGGTCTTGAACTAACAGCGATCCTCCTGCCTCAACCTCTGGAGTGCTGGGATTACAGGCATGTGCCACCACACCCGGCCACTAATCCATATTTGGATTAACAACATCCTTTTGTAGAAGTCATGATTTCTGTCCAGTATGATCAAAGACAGAAATTGTTTCCTTCACCTTGACTGCAAATTTTACTCTTGCTGTCTCTGGGTCATTCCAGCCCCAAACCTAGCTCTGGTTTCCCTGGGCAGATGATCCAAATCAGTTTTTTGTGCTGTCAGCATGTGCCACCAGTTGGAAGGCAGAGGTGAGACACGTGGGCAAATTATCCCCAAATTGAAATGTGATCTAGATAAGCAGAACTAGCTAAACTCTGCTGATAGTTACAGTTCTCATTTTTAATGACTTCGTTAGTAATGTTTTAAAGGGCTCACGCAGGTGCTTCAAATGGTTGGGGGTATAAATAGCAGGGAAAATTTCTGATCAGGAGTGCTCTGCTAAATATTTTAGTGAAAAAGCAAGGTGCCAGGCTGTAAAATGGTGTGCTCTTTGGGGGACAAAGGGAGAGCTGTATGAAAATGAATGGCCAGCGTACACATGTGAATTTGTGTTTGTGAAAAGACACTAGAAAGATGGGCTCAGAATTAGTTAAATGTTTCTCTTTGAAGGCAGGAAGAGAACACAGACGGAACAGGGATGGAAGAAAGACTTCTCTGAATATACCTTATTATCTGATTTTTGGCTTTGGAAAGATTTGTGTTTTCTGTGTTAAAAAACAAAACTAAATCCAACGGAAAATTATGGATAAGCAGACAAAAAAAATCGTACAAGCTTTTTTCTTGTTTATTACCTTCTTATTCTGAGGGAAAGATTTAAGGCAGCTTCAATCAAAGCACAGATCTATATATGCCTTATGGACTCTTATAAACTTTTATTTCTCTATAATTGCTAGGCAATAAAATGTTTGGAGAGACCACTTCCAGGCCAATTATGTGACCTGATGGTATTTTTATGTTGGTTGAATATTAACTCCTACTTCTAAAAAAATGGCCTCGACTACAAAGGATCAATTCCGTTCATGCTACTAAAAAACAGTAATCAACAGGAATTTGGAAGTAAGGTATTTTACAAAGATGAGCAGTTCACGATTTGCTAACTGGGCGACACATAACATGTAAGTGTATGTGTAACTCCTCTTGACACTGCAAACCTTGAGGCTGGCAGTTCTTCATGAACAGAGCAGTGGAACGAATCAAAATGCAGCTACCTTTTTATTGTCCTTTTCCACTCTCTCTTTAAATGATGAGTGTAACCTAAAATGTCTGTAATTAAACGTATTTTCTAAAGTTTACATTTTTATTCTTGCTTGCTATCTGAAGTGTGTTAATATTTTTAAAGCTCTTTTGAAATACTGTGTCCTTCAGAAAAATTTCCTGCGTAAATTTGCCTCCTTTTGATAATTTCTTTTCCATTTTATATTTTGGCAAAGAGTGGGTTCGCACTAGTTTCTATTTCTAGTAAATCTGATATCTACTGCCAAACATTAAATTTCTTTGTTTATTTCTCATTGAGTTTATTAGTATATTTTAGGTATACAATACAGTTACATTCATCATTAGGATCTTGTACCTTTACATGACATATCTTGGTTCTCATTTTATCCCCTTGTCCCTGCCCTCCCTTCACCCCCCTCCTCCCTTCCCTATTTAAAAATACTTTTATTTCCATTTTTTAATTTTCTCACATTTTTTATTTTCCCTTATTACCTTTCCCCTACCCTTCCCACTTTCCCTGCACCTTTAGCCCTTTTGTTCCTATTTCACATTTTCAATTATATCATTAGGATTTTATGTACTATTTATTATAGTTTAGTCACACCAGAGAAACTATTTGGTATTTACACATGTGTGACTTATCTATTTCACTTAGGAGTATATCCTCAATATGTATCCATTTTCCTATGAATGAATCTAATTTCTCATTCTTTATGGCTGAATAGTACTCCATTTTATAGAAAAACCACATCTTCTTTATCCAATCTCCAACTGGTGGGCAAATGGGCTGTTTCCAAGTTTTAGCTATTACAAACTGTGCCGCTATAGACATGGGTGTGCATATTAAATTGCTTGAGGTGGGAACTATTTTAAATACTATAACATCTTTCTGTTCTCTATACCCCAATCCTAAGACACCAGTAGACGTGAAGTAATATGTTTTAATTGAATTTTATGTAAGCTTTTGTGTTTAAAAGTTTAATTCCCAAGGCATTAAGTGTGTTTTTTTTTCTATCACAATTAAAACCGACAGGACCTCTCTTACATTTTGATAATATATAAAAGCCATTCTCCTACTTCTCACACTTTCAGTCCTAGAGACAAGGAAGAAAAGCGATGGTTCTTTGATTTGTCACTGCATTTTAATTAGACCTGTTTTCTCTTTTTAGGGTTACTCATTTGGTACCAATTTATCAGACAAGCAAGTTGCAAGTGTTGCTGCCCATTAAGTACAAAGCTTATCCCTATGTTCCCAAACTCTGCTAGAGGAGCCTTATACTTGAAAATACTTCTAGCTGGGCATTGTGGTTCACCCCTGTAATCCTGATACTCAGGGAGGTGGCAGCAGGAGAATTGTGAGTTCTATCCTACCCTGGATATTTAGTGACTTAGCAAGACTTTGTCTCAAAAAGGGCAGTGGGTATGTGGCTCATTGTGAAAGCCTTGGGCTCAATGTCCAGTACTGGAAAAAAAGTTTCTCATTTAATTTTAATTTCAATGTGGTATCCCTTTACTAACTATGGGTTTTTATAATAGATGCATTGGTCCGGTGAGGTACCAATGAAACCAGTGTCATGTTTATCTTCACACAGATCTAACTCTGTTGAACCTCTTTTGGATGCTCCTGCATGCCGGGCATGGTACAAGACACTAGGTATGTTATAGTTGAGTAGAACGAACCCCATCACCCAAGGTTTGGGGACAATGTGGGATGTACCCTCTCACAGATCTTCATTACTGTCGTGGTGCAATCAGTCATGTAAATGACATAAAAGACAAACATATTGGAGGAAAACCTAATTCTTCATGCACAGGTGACATGAGTTTATGTAGAAAATCCCCCAAAGATTCTGTGAGGTACCAGAACTAATGTAGATTATATACAAGGTCATAGGATGCAATTTCATTATTTTACTTAATCCTCAAAATAACCTTATGAATTTACTACTATTATTAAATCTCTGTGTGTGCATTGTGTGTGTGTATTAAATACAACATTCAGCAAATTGTCTGAAGTCTCACAACTAAGAAGCAGTAAACTTGGTTCTCTAGTACCAATATTCATAAAGCTATTAATCATCAAGCCAGGTCATCTTAAAATTAGTAGGCTTAAAATGCAGAGTCCCAGTCCTCACCCAGAGCTTATGAGTCCTGCTCTAGGTAGAGATGTGTCCTGGGGACTGTGTTTGCCCAAGCACTCCAGGAGGCCCCGATGCAGGTCGGACAAAGAGCCTCTGACCACGTGAGCTACATATTCTGTGTGTGGACACTGGTCTTTCACAGGGGATTGTGAGCTCCGAGGAGGTCCCTGCGGGGAATCCTACTGCCTGCCCATCCAGGGCAGGCTTATAACAGCAAGAATCAAGCAAGAAGCTGGGCTGAGAGGACCAGGGACCTGGGAGTGAGCGCAGAACTCAGAGGAAATGCCCGGGATGAGACTGGGAACTGCATATTTAACACGTTGGTAGGTGGTGAAAGGCCAGCGGGGATGGGGGAGATCGGAGCATCAAATTGCACACCAATTGTATCATTGTCATTAACACTTCGTGGGTTGAGTCTTTTCTGTGCTAGGAAAAGTGTTATGCATATCACAGGCATTTATGCATGCAATCCCCATGACTCCCTAAGGTAGGAATTGTTTATCATCACTCTCATTGTATAGATAAGGAGATCAGGAACAGAGAGCTTAGATCCAAGCCACTTGCTCATACAGCTTCTTGTCTGGGTTTCGTTTGCAAGGAAAGCCACATTCTGTGTTGTTTAGCAATGAAAGATACACTGCAGCGATTACACGAAGTGTCCAGGCTGGATGTACTTAGGGGAGCTATCAGTTGAGGTGTATGGATCGTGAGAGATTCCAATAATTGTATTTCTTTGATGTTTTTGTGGTGCTGGGAATCACACTCAGGCCCTTGGTCAGGCTGTTATGGTTCTATCTAGATGTCCCCCAAAGCCTCATGCACTTGTAGGTGGGGCTTTGGGGAGCAGCTGGGTCTTGGGTGTGCGATAGTGGATTGGCCCGCTGCTGGGTTTATAGCTGGGTGTGATGTGGGGAGGCGAAGCCTGCTGGGAAGAGGAGGGTTACCCTTCTGCTCTCCTGAGCATTGCTGTTTCCTGTCTGCTTTGCCATGAGCCCTTTCTCTCCTGCAATGCCACCCTTCCTTGGAGCCAGCCGAGTAGAGGCTGAGACCTCTGCAAACTGTGAACCAAAATAAACCTTTCCTTCTTTGACTTGTAGATATTGGGTATTTAGCCCCAGCAATGAGTAAGTAACTAAGATACTAAACTAGTGCTCTGTCACTGAGCTACATGTTCCAACTCTACTTCAAATAATTTTAGAGGCAATTTAAATCGATGGTACGTCCTCTGCTGTTGTTCTAAAAGTTATGGGAGTTAGGTGTGGTGGTGCGTGACTGTAATCCCAGCACTCAGGAGGCTGAGGTGGGAGAATCACTCCATGTTTGAGGCTAGCCTGATCTACATAGTGATTTCAAGGCCAGCTTGAACTACCTCGTGAGACCCTGTCTCATAAAACTAAAGAAAGACAGACAGACCCAGAAACTGATATACGCCTGTAATCTCAGCTCTTCAGGAGGAGAATCTCAGGTTCAAGGTCAGCCTGGGCACCTGTCGCAAAAAATAGGACTGGGGATGTAGGTTAGTGGTAGAGTACTTGCCTAGATTCCTCTAAAAAAAGGCATAGGCAAAACCAAATGGTTCCTGGAGAATGAGCAGACATATGTGTGGCTTCTTGAAAGTGAAGTGAGTGATGGCTAGCTCGGGCCTGGACATACACTCAGGCATGGGAGTAGAGACAGCAGAGGTTAAGGTTTCCTTGGACTGCAGGAGTCAGGGTCACCCTGCAGCAGCTATGGGGCTGCCTTGTTGGCACATTTTTCTCTAACTCCTCACTTCACTTACATTCATGTTTCCCAACCAAGTCATGAGAAGGTGTCTTTGGTAGAATGGAAGGGACATCAGCTTAAAGCAGCTGGTGTGGTTTGTCCCCTCTGAAACCCAAGTTGAAGTTAAATCCTCATGGTGAGAGATTAAGAAGGTAGAAGGTGGGGCCTTTGATAGGGGGCTAGAATTTGCTAAGGTCCTTAGGGTGAAGCCCTGTGATTGGATACTCGTGGCTTTCTAAGAAGTTGGAAAGGTCCAGAGAGATAGTGTGCCCCCATCTTGCCATGTGACACCCTGCACCTCCTTGGGACTCTGTCAACAAGAAGGCCTCATCCCCTGTGGGCCCTCAGTCTTGGGCCAGAACTACGAATCGAAACAAACTTCTTTTCTTTATAGGTATCTTGGCCTCAGGTGTTTCATTATAGAAACAGAAAACAGACTCTACCCTAGTCGAAGCAGGAAAGAGGTTTTTACTAGGCAGATACAGATCTTCTGATAGGAAGAGACAAGAACCAGGGACTGAGCTATCACCAGGATTCTATCCTCCCTCTCTCTCAACTCTGGGATCCTCTGCCTTTCTGATCCAGGCAGTGCACAGAAGATGAAAAAGCCCACCATATAGCCTCTGAGCTTAGTTGTTATTAGGTCCCTGTGGTTCCCAGGTCTGTATTTTAACAAAAGAGCCCTTGTGTACCTCAGCTTGGGTCAGTGACCCTGGTTCAATCAGATCAGTCAGAGGATTGGGGTCCTGTCATCCAGTGACTGCTGGGTACCCCAGACAGGAGCAGCTGAGCAGTCCCTCACCCCTTGGTTGGGTAACCTAGTCACATCATCCTGGATGTGCTGTTTCTCAAACTGCTGTGTCTAAGTCAAGCAAAGTGGTACACTCCTGCGATTCCAACATTTGGGAGGCTGAGGCAAGAGGATCTTGAATTTGAGTCCAGCCTAGGCTACACAGTGGGACCTTGTGTCAAAAAAACCAAAACAACCCACCAACTCGCCCGCTCACCCACAACCGGATCAATCAAATAAACAAAAAGATGCTTCTGTCTAATAAGGCCCAGCTTTTTCAGTTATAACTGCAAATGAACTTCTCCAACAGAAGACAACTCAAGGTCATGTCTAGCCTGTCTGCAATGTTGTGGTCCTGACAGGGAGTTCTTAGAGAATCTCAACTTTTTCCATTGCACAAAATGTTGATGCCGGACATGGGGGCACACACCTGTAATCCCAGCTCTTGGGAGGCTGAGTTTGAGGCCTGCCTAGGATACACAGTTTAAGGTCAATTTGAACTAACTAGACTATGTATGGAGAGCTGCAGCTACCTTTTGGGAGGAACGACAAGGCATGAAAAAGAGATGGAGACAGTTTTCAAGGTACGAAAGAGGGCTGGGAGGAGATCTGCGTCTAGTGGACAAACTGGAATCAAGCTCCGAGGTTGGCTAGTGAGAAGCGCAGGGGTTAGAGAAGCACGGGTTTCATGGAACACAACTGCAGCGAGTGGGTGGATAGGATTAAATTGAGGAACCAGATTTTCTCTGCACCCAAATGCCTATCTATTGACAGCTCTCAGAAGATGCTGTCTTGCCTCAGGAGTGGTGGGTTATCTGCATTCCACCCATAGCCAGGGCCATGCGGCCTTCACATACTTCCCTGTTCTGAGGCAAGATATCCAGGAGGCTGGCCGGGGATGTAGCTCAGTGGCGCTGTGCCTGCCTTGCAAGGTCTTGAGTTCTCTCACCGGTACCAAAAAACAAAAAGAAAGGTATCCTGGAGACTGTGAGATCTGAATCTAAGTATCCTAGTATCCAACAACCTTCATCTCAAAATAAAGAAAAAGAAAAAGTTGAGTCTTTTATCATACAAAGTGATATTCTCAGGTTCTAGGAATTAACAAATCCATGTATTTAGCCAAGTAGCTTCATTAAAAAGGAAACAGGTGGAATTAATTTTAGGGTTAACAAAATACTATTATAATATATAATCAATATAAAATCATTGAGATAGTTTGCATTCTTTTTTTTCCAACTGAATCCTCAAAATCCTGTGTGTGTGCATAAGGTCTCTGTTCCCTCCACACCTGACAGTGAGATGTTTTTATGCTGAGGCACGGTTGCACCCATCATGGGCTCTTTCATGTTTTAGTACAGCGACCCACCCAGGGTTTCATTTTTTATAAAGGAAGGGTAGCCTTGCCCAAAGAAATATATATCTGGCACCGGGGATTTAGCTCAGTGGTTCCCCCACCTGCCTTGAAAGCACAAGGTCCCAAGTTTGATCCCCAGTACCAAAAAAAAAAAAAAAAAAAAAAAAAAAAAAAAAAAAAAAAAAAAAAAAAAAAAAAAAATTAAAAATGCCCAACAAAAAAAAAAAAAAAAAAAAAAAAAAAAAAAAAAAAAAAGAAAAGAAAAGAAAAGAAAGAAAGATCTCTCTGGATTCATCTTGCTCAGATACTAAGCCTAGGAGCCAGGTGTCTAGAGGAAGGTAGGGAAAAACTAGCTTTCTGACCATGGGACACCGCAGCTGTGACTGCTCCCGTGGGAAATTGAACTCAGGTGCACTCTTCTCTGGCAGTGGTGCGTGCGTGCGTGTGTGTGTGTGTGTGTGTGTGTGTGTTTGCACGCGCGCCCAGTCCTTGGATCCCATTACCTTGCTGCCAGGAAGTGGAGATGAGGAAAGTATCCACAGCCGTTCATTCATCAGGCAGGCCTGCACATCCACATGGCTCAAAGTGGTAGAACAGGATTTTAGGCTTCTGATTCCGAAGCTAGTTCTCTCAGCTGCTGGACACCATCCCTCTATAGTCTCTGAGGTGGACAGAGGAACAGATGCTCAAGGGGGCGGCTCCCACACGGCTTCAGGTAGGACTGCATGCAGGCTGGAGTGGGCACTGGGGTGGGGATCCAGAGAAAGCCAGGAATTGGGCAAAAGTGATCCTCACAGCCAGGGCAAAGTCTGGAGCTTCATGAGAAGCCTTCAGTTTGTCTAGACCCAAGGAGGAGGCAATGGTGGGCTGCTCACAGGGAGACTTGTTTTGGATGGAGATGAACTGTTAAATTGTTTGTTTTTCAATGAAATGCCCCACCCAAGAATGTTCCAGTCATGCCTTAAAAGGCTTATTCCTTCCAGAGAGGGTCTGGTTTCCCTGGGTCAGTGATTTGGTCTCCTTCTGTCTAAGAATCCTGCCAAGGTGTCTCCAAAAGAGTATTTTGCCCTTAGAGTGCATGGGGGCTCAACTAGTTTTGGACTGAGACCCAGTTGTGTTGGCCTTTGGCTTAGTAACTTTCCAGGTCCCTCCCAGTGTCCTCCCTGGGGCCACAGGTGGGCCTTTGGCTCAAGTGTGGTTCTGGCCAGGTCAGCTGTAGTTGCCAGGGATGTCCACCTCCTTGGTGGCCATGAACGTTGCCTGCTGAGCCTTATCTCAGGCTGGCTTGGCTGCCCACCAGCACCAGGGAGCTGACTGCTGACAGCCCTGTCTCAGAACAAGAGCATCTTGTTCTCATTCCAGTGATTCCCAAGCACTCTACTAAATTCTTGCAAAGTGTGTGTGCAACAGTGTGCTGAGTGTGTGCTCAATTCTCTAGATGACCATGCAGAACACGTAGCGTGAAGCTTAAAAAATGTGAAGATCAATAACAAGTTAGATTTATGTCCCAGTTTCTAATTCAAATTACCCTACAAGTTTATTTGGTTTGCTTTTCCCAGATTTTACCTTTCTTTCACAAAATTTAATATATTTAACTTTATGCAATGCCCAAAATAGCAATACTTACTAAGTATAAGTTGATTGTGTTTTCTGAACAACAACAACAAAAAAATTGGGGAGCCAATTTTCAGAGTCAGTCTGAGGGGGTATAAAGGAGACAGAAACATCAAAGTTTTGATTGGTGTTATGGTTTATGTCTAGATGTTCCCACAAAACTTCAAATGCTCAGAGGTGGGACTTTTAGAAGGTGATTGGACTATGGGGGACCTTTGGAAAGTCAGCAGATTATGGGAGTGAAATTGCTGACTTGCCCTTCAGAGGTGGGACTTGGTTAGAAGAAATGGGTCACTGGAGCCATAATCTGGAAAGGTGTAACTCCCTGCTCAGGTCCTCCTTTCTCTCTCTGCCATGAGGTGAGCAGCTATTCCTCTACCATGACCTATGCCATGCTGTCTTGATTTGGAGCCAGCCTACTATACTGAGACTGAGCCAAAATAACGCTCTCTTATTATCTTATTTTCCCAGGGAGGGGGATTGAGACAGCCATCCAGGCTCTTGGAGACCTCTGCAGCCATGGTACAACAGGGCTTGGCTACTGTTTGAACTGGTGGCCTTGGTATCATCCATGTGGTGTTTGTTTTGTAGGCATATAGAATGCAGAATGCAAGAATAGGGCCAGGAAGGCTTCTTCCCAGATTTTAGAAGAAGTCCTGGGCACCCAGGCAATATGCCATTGAAAAGGCAGTGGATGAAGCTATGACAATGAAGCTGAAAGTGCAATGGGTACCCTGGGGCAGTAGAGAGACCAGATGCTCGGAATCTAGGAGGGGTGCTTCAGTTAGTGCTGTAGGGGCAAAGGCCCAAGGCCTTTGGATTAATATCTCTTTGTTATGTCTTTCCTGAAGTGCTGCTCATAGACCTGCAGAATTTAATGTTTGCCCTGCTGTATTTCAGTCTTGTTTTGGCCTGATTTCTTTGTATCTGCCTGTCACTCCTTTTTGGACTGAGGATGTTTACCCTGTGCCATTGTATGTTGGCAGTTTTTAATTTTCTTTTTGATTCTTGTAGGGGCTCACAGCTAAGAGTTTGCCTTAAGTCTCCGTGGAGACTTTGCACTTGGACTTTTCAGCAAGGAGGCACCCTGCTGGCTGAGTGGAGAATGGGTGGGGAAGACATAGGGTGGAAACAGGGGCTCAGACAGGAAGTACAGGCTAGGAGGGAAGTGTGGCTTGAAGAGAGAGAGGTGGTGGATTTAGGGTATTCTCTGAAGTTATAATGCCAATATTTGCTGATGGCTTTGGATATGATGTAACAACAAGAGAAGAATCTGAAGCCAAACCCTGAGCCCAAGCCAAGGGAACCATCTTCTGAAGTAGGCAGCTTGGGAAGAGGAGCCAAGTTGGCCTGGAGATGGGAATAAAGAGTTGGGAGTAGATGCTCCAGTAGATGTGACGTCCAGCAGACAGCAGGTGGGGATGTCATAGGCAGGGCTGCGCACTGTGTAGTCTGCAGCTCAGAGATGAGTCTGGGTTTTGGTTTAGGAGTCTTCAGCAGGAAGGTGATGGTGAGGGCATGGGCCGGGTGGGATCAAGGGAGTGAGGAAATTCAAGGCTCAAGGACCAAATCTCAGTGTTGCACCCATACCTAGGAAGAGAACACATGCTAGGGGGTTGCAGGAGTAGGAGGAGACAGTGCTTAGTTTAATGCAACAGGAGAAAGTGACCAAGAGTACTAGTACGAGTGCGATAAGGAGAACTGATCTCAAGATTTAGCAGTGCAGAGTTTGTGCAATGGACACTGTTAATCTTCATTTGACAAACGAGGAAGCCAGGACTCAGAGAGGCTTATTTGCTTGTCTCCAGGTAGGGAAGTTTCTCAAAAACAGAATTACGATACTTCCAATAGTGGAACTGCTGGATTGTAGCAAATGCAAACAGCATAATGAAGAGACATCTGCACTCCCATGTTAATTGCAACACTAGCCACTATGACCAAGAAAGAAAACAACCTAAGTATCTTCTGATGGTGGTATATGTATGCAATGGAATACGATTCAGCCTTTCAAAGGAAGGAAACCCTGTCATTAGCAACAACACAGATGAGTCCTGAGGACATTATGTTAAGGGAAATAAATGCACTGGGCACAGAAAGATAAATGTTGCTGGGCATGGTGGTACCCACCTGTAATCCCAGCGCTTGGGATGCTGACGCAAAAGGACCACTGCAAGTTTTAGGCCAGCCTGGGGTACATAGTGATTTCAAGGTTAGCTTGAACTACATAGTGAGATCCTGTCTCAAAACAAAAAAACAAAAGACAATATGACTTTGCCTATGTGTGAGAGCAAAAAGTCAACCTCACCTAGGCATGTGCCTGTAATCCCGGCTACTTGAGAGGCTGAGGCAAGGGGATTGAAGGATCAAGGCCCGCCTGGGCCACCTAGTGAGACTCTGCCTCAAACAAAATAAAAAAAAGGGGTAGATGATGTAGTTCAGTGGTAGAGAGTTCACTTAGCACGAATGAAGTACAACAAAGCAAAACTCAAATTCATCGAATTTGAAAGCAAAATGGTGGTTCCTAGGAACTGAAGGTCAGGGGAGGGAGGTGGTGTTAGTCAAAGAACAGAGAACTTCAGTCAGGAGGTGTAAGTTCAAGAGATCAGTTGTACATCCTCGTGGAAAGAATTAAAAACAACATATTGTGTATTTGAAAATTGCCAGGAGAGTAGATTTAAAGTGTTCTCACCTCCCCCAAAGATAAGCATATGAGAGAATGTACTTGTTAAATAGCTTGATTTATCATTCCACAGTGCATGCATACATGAAAGCATCATGTTGTACACAGTAAAAATTCACAATTTTCCCAGAAGAAGGAAGGGAGGGGGGAGGGGGATGTAGAAAGGATTAGGATGTGTTGTGTCTGTGTGTCAGCTCCCCATGATGAATGCTATCAGTATAAATAAAAATTATTAAAATGTACAATTTTAAGCTTTCGGTTTAATGAAAAGTAAGTTGCCTAGGGTCACACCACTGCTCACTGATGAGCTCAGGACTCACCCTCAAGTTCCACCATCCTGGCCCTGTGACCAGTGCTCCCAGGGCCAGGTGTCCCCTTTCCACTGCAGTCTGGGTCCTGGGCTTCTCGCTCCAGCCCCAGGTAAGCTCACTCAGCTCCAGAGAAGACCAGCTCAGCTCTGTCTGGAGGGTGACAGCTCATTGCAAAGTTTTCTGAGAACGATTCAAAATGAGGCCAGCGGGAAGATCACATAGAGCATTTAAGAGAAGCCTGCTTTACCACTTATCTTCCGTTTTAGCTCATATTTGCTTTAAAAATTTCTTATTAGCATAAGAGAAAGAAAGGCTCAAAATAAAAAGTGTTTATACCAAAAAGAAAGTGTGGCGGGGGGATTTACAGACTTTTCTGACAGATTGCAGGCTACAACACAGATTTGTGAGTGGAATCTGAGCTCTTTGTGTTGATTCTTTTTCATTTTCTGTCCTTTATGCTACATGCACATTAAAGAAAAGGTAATTAGGATACTACAGGAATAGCATAAGTAATCCTCATCCCTAAATAGTGCTATCTATTCACAGCAAAATATTTTGCATGAAAAGGCATTTTCTTTTTTTTTTCTTCTTGAAAACAAAATGGCTAATGAACTGACCTACTTTTTTTTTTTTGCAGATTTTTTTTTTCCTCTAAAAAAATTTAAAGAAATGTTTTGGGACAGAGTCTTGCTAAATTGTCCAGGCCAGGCAGAACTTGGGATCCTCCTCGCTCAGCCTCCCAGCCTAAGAGATGCTAGGATTACAAGTGTGGGCCACTAAGCTCAGCCTGTCCTGTAATTTTCTGAACATATACTGAAAATGTCTGAATATTATGAGAATAGCATTTCAAACCTTGATTTCCTAATCCAAAGCCAAATGGCTTTAGCTTGGTTCCACTACAGATTTTTTAGATGATAGTTTAAAAAAAAATGAGACTGGTAATTGCAGTATAAATTCATTTCCTAGGGCTTTCATGAGTCACTACAAACTGAGTGGTTTAAAAGAATAAGAATAATTTATTCTCTCAGTTTCGGAGGTCTGGGGTCCAAAATCAAGGTGCAGGCAGGGTGACGTTCCCGCTGAAGGGTCCAGGGCACAGTTGTTCACTGCCTCTTCCAGCTCTGGGTGGCTGCAGGTATTTCCTGGCTTTGGCAGCAGAAATCCAATCTCTGCCTCTGTCTTTACCTGATTTCTTTCCTGTATCACCAAGTTAAATCTCTTTCTGCCTTCTTCTTATAAGGACACTGTGTTGGGATTTAAGACCCATCCTACATCCAGTATGGTTTCATCTTGAGATCATTAGCTTAATTATCTGCAAACATCCTTTTTCTAAATAAGGTCAAGTTTAGAAATCCTGGGGCTTAGGATTGAGACACCTATTTTGAGGGGTGTAATGGTTTGAATGCAGAAATGGCCCCCAAAAGACGAATGTGTTCAGAAGTGGGGCTCTGGAGTCTCACTGAATCATGAGGGCACTAACCTCATCAAAAAATGATTGCACCAGTGAGTCATTGTTGCGTGGGTTTTTAAAAGGTGGATCACTGGGATTTGTTCTGGAATAGGATCGCTTGTCCCTGCTCTGCCTTGTTTTCTGTCTGCCATGAGGTGCGGAGCATCCCCGCACCTGGCCCTTCCACCATGATTTCTGCCTGGCTAGGTAGGGAAGCAACAGAACCACGTGATCATGGACTGAAACATTGGAAACTTTGAGCCAAAATAAATCTTCCGCCTTTAAGTTTTTTGTCTCAGGTATTTGGGGCACAGGGATGCAAAGCTAACTAACAGGAGGGGCCACCCTTTGAACCTTTATATAGTGTTATACCTGAAAAGTGGTGAGAAGAATGAGGGGTTTGATGTGTTCTCGTCCTTAGGTGCCCCATCTTGCAAGTTTGTGTCTGATACCACATTAAACAGAATGTAGATTGAGTATGCTTTATCTGAAATGCTTGGAACAGAAAGAATTTCAACTTTGTGAGTTCCTCAGATTTTGGAATATTTGTATGTTAACTTCACTGTTCTGCATTCCTGATCCAAAAACCTAAAAGTCTCCAAAATCTGAAATTATTTTGGTGCTGGGTATTGAACCCAGGTCCCTGAGTATGCTAAGCACATGATCTCTGCAACTATCTTCCCAGTCCTGCGACATCTGAAATCATGACTGTCATGTCATTATATCAGCACTAAAAGTTTTGGATTTCAAATTTTTGGATTATAGGCACTCGAACTGTATAACAAATGCATGGAGTAGCTTTGGGAATCAACGGAGGGCATGAGGAGGAGAGGGCTCACTTTGTGGCTCCTCCTCACTGGTGTCTAGGTGGAAGAGAATGTGTTGTGGGTAGAAATCAATGCTACCAATTCCTGGCTGTGTGACTTAGTCCAACCTCAATCTTTTCATTCATTATATACGTGAGTCATGATGACCTTGGTGTATCACCAGGAAACCAACAAGTGCCAAATGTGAAGCCCCCAGACAATGCCTAGATGATTTTACAAATGTAAGTGTCCCCTTCTCTCTGTGCAGAGCCAGGATGCCTGTGTTCCCTTCCTGGTGCCATTTAGCAGTGAATTCTATCCCCAGGAGCTCCTAGTATGGAGGAACTGGTCTAGCCTCCATGTCCTACCTTTGCCAGACAGGCTGCCCAAGCCTCTACTCCCACAGGGCATCTCCCATGCAGTCCTTCAGTCTTCTGCCTCTTGCCCAGAGACTGTAGTAGCTTTTCTGATCTGTTCACAAGGAGCCCTTGGTATTCATCAGTCTTAGCTACTCCATTCAGTGCCACAAGGCATGCACCAGCCCTGAGCCATGAAGAATCAGGTAGGAAAAGGTAGTAGACCAGGTAGGACCATTTCTGTGGTGGCAAGTGATGGGGTCCTTGTCTGAATAGGAGCCTTGAACTTGAACCTGAGGACTCATGTGATCTCAGTGAACCACCCAGTATCTCTGAACACCCCTTCTAAGCAAAGACAGAAAAGCCAGAAATAATAGGTTGTTTGGAAATGTAAATGAGGTCATGGAGGAGGGGTTGTTCTTTTGTCAACAAGGAGCATAACAGGGCAGTCCTAAGTCAGATTTTTCTAGGGCAGAGCCCTTTCCCAGCAGCCATTGTCCTTTAACATTCGCAAAGGAGCAATAAATGTGATCCAGTCAGGGTAAGTTTGATTCAAGCCAGTGTGACGCTGATAGACATCACTTCCTGTCCATTTGTCTTTTTTTCAGCAAGAACTGGGCTTTGTTCATGCTTCTCTAACCCCTGTGTACTCACCAAAATCCTGAGGGATCTCGTTAAAATGCAGACTTTTGTTCACACTGTCTGCCGGGCCTGGATTCCTGGGCTATGCCACACTTCTCACTGAGCAGCAAGGGGTGAGTGACCCTGGGGACTCCGCCAGCCATCCAGGCGTCAGTTTCCCCATCAGCCCTGTGCTTGAAATTTCCTGAAAACTACCCAGTGCATCTTCCTCTTCTTTTTCGCCAAAGTTTATCTTTTTCAGTCAGAATTGGCAGGTAAGGATTTCCAAAGAGTCGGGGCTGGAAAGCAAAGCGAAATTGATGCCTTGATGAAGCCATTTCTTCAATCACTAAGTAGGCCAAGGCAGGATAAGCAGAGGGAGTTTGGCCTTCCCAGACTTTAAACTGCACGTTTTAGGCAAGGCCCTGTAACTCGGGCTGACTGTCATCTATCTAAGAGCCCATTTGGTTGTTATTGTTTGGTTTTAGACTTGTATCCCGGAAGAGTTTGCACGGGTCTCACCTCCGAGAGGCCTCTCCATTTTCTCTTTTCTTTTCCTGACTCTCCATCATCTACAACCCACCTTGGCCTCCCTTTGAGTACTTATCTCCATCCTCACAGCGCTTTTGCCAGCTCTGGCCAACTTCTGGTGAGTGTTCGGAGACTGCGAACTCTTTGAGGGGAAAATGGTGGCTAATTTGACTCTGTGCTTCATAGTTTTAGGCAATATCTGGCCTATAGTTATAGGTACCAATTACAGTTCTAGTAGCCATTCTAGAAACAGTCCTAGCTATAAATTGTTACTTAGTTGAAACAAGGACTCTCTGCTAAACCTCAGAACAATGCTATCAAGTTTTGCTGTGTCTTCACTTTGTAGAAATGGCAGTGAGAGCACAGAGCAGCTAAGTGGCTTTCCTAAGGTTACCCAGTTGTCAGGTGGGGAGCTGGACCTCAGATACAGGTGTCTTTGTGTTTGGAGATCTTCCTAATCACTTTGGTTATTTATTTATTTTGGGTATTGGGGACCGAACTCAGGACCTTATGCTTGTAAGGCAGGTGGCAGAAACACTGAGCTAAATCCCCGGCCCTAATCACTTTGCAATGAATGAATGAAGGCATGACTACAAGCACCCACAGTTTTTACGTGCATCATAAAATGTAGGTGGCCAGTCGTAGCTTTGGTTGAGTGTGCTAATGTCCATAGCAATGATTCTGACCTGCTGGCCTACAGGCCAGGGTCTGCTCAAGACCAAGCACTTACTAGCCTTGAATGTGGGGGAAGTAGTAACATAAAAATTAAATTCTGCAATGAGAGAACTTCTTTAAGATCATGTCCATTCTCTTTGGACACTCAAGTGACCTTCCTTTTATGAAATAATGGTGATAATAATTAATGGTGGTTGTGGTTGTTTTACACATTCTTTCTTGGAAAAATAGACTGACTCTACTGATTTGCAATCTCATGTTTAAAAAAAAAAAAAGACCTTGAGAAACCCCAGTGCCTGGGAATGACTGCTCCGGGGAAAGCGGAGCACAAGGAATAGCTACACCTTCTGAGTGGGGGATGGAGAAGAGGTGAGGAAGATGAGACGAGGTGCACCTGGGAAGACCGGGTTTGTAACCAAGGGAGCAGGGCAAATGAGAACAAGTCCTGAATAATGAGGGTCCCCCAAGTGCCGTTAGGTGAAATAGAAGATGGAGAAGGCATATTTTACCTGTTGTTTGAGCTTGCAGCAAAAACCCAAGCCAAAATAAACACAAAAAACCCCAACTGTCACGATGCCATCAGAAATGGGCCACTGCCTGCACCACAGTGGCGGGCAAACCAATGGGATTCTCACCATTTTTCTAATTCCAGAAGAGTCACAAGGGATGCCTTTCTTACCGTGGTCACACCATTATCTGGTGATTAGCATGACTGACATGATAAATACAGGTATGCTAAATCTTTTCCTTAGCCACATTTCACAACACCCTACCCTACACAGCAGAGTCAGTCTGGTACTCACGACTACACAAAGAGTACCCTTTTATAAGTGGTGGTTCGCAAATTCTAATGCACAGTGATGCAAGAACTGTGACCAGAGGGAGGCTTTGGGTGTGTGACTGGCCTCATTTTTATCGTTCCCAGGTGAGTCATGAATCATTGCACTCAATAAACTCTCAACACGTTTTATAGCCAAGAGTTTCCACCATCGTGACAGTAAAAAATCCCCCATTACTAAGTAGCTCAAAAGTTAAAAAAGCCACCTTTGTGAAGTAACAGGCTTCAGAGCAGTATCAGAAAGATTCTGTGATGAAAGCCACTGCAACTGTCTTGCTATGTGATAAACTTATGGTGTCTCTTACGTAATGGCTTTTTTCCCCCACTGGACTAGCAATGAATTCCCCACTGAAATTAGCAATGGTCAAGAATCCCATCCGGTAACATTCCACATCTGTTTGTTTTCCATTGATGACAAGGAGGCAAGAATTTCTGGCTCCAAAGGAGGTAATGATCCAGGAGTATTTCTTCACTAAGGATTAAGCCTAAATTTATGTTAATGTGTTCATTAATTTTTAGGGGAAGGCAGGACTGAAGCATTCATAGATTTTAAATGTGGGCACATCTCTCAGTTCAAACACCAAGCCAGTACCCTCAGTGTCTGTCTCCTTGGAAAGCACTGAGATTTCACAACACAGTGACAAGAGGGACAGAAACTGTTCTGAGAAGACTTACCGTCAAGAAGGGTATCAGACTTGTATGTACATAACTCCAGAAACAAGAGGACAACGGTGAAGGCATACAGAGGAAGAGAGAAGGGTGCCGTCATCCAGGTCAGGGAGGGCTGCCTCATGGAACACATAGGATTCACCCTGAACTTTCAGGGGGCCCAGAAAGACAACCTAAAAGCAATTAAGTTTAGGACAGAGTGAGATGCAGTGGAGTGCATTTCTTTAAGACACAACGATGTGCGTAGCAGAACGCAGGACTTCTCCGTGAGGGACTTTGTGGCAAATGGCACATAGGTTTTCCAGCAATGTGCAGTGGGATATTTGGTTGGAAGACAGGATGGACTTAGACTTGAGCTGCTCAGACCCAAGAGCTCAGAGTTTGGTCGCTGTGTGACTGTTGCAGACAGACACTTTTGTTTACCTCCCCAGCAGATATTACATTCCCTTTTTTCTTTGCTAACAAAGCCATAATGATCATGAACTTTGCATTTGATGTACTATTGGGCCTTATGAAAATGGCTTTGGAGTTGTTTGGCTAGAGGAATTGGGTAAGAGCTGATTCATCCTCTATATGGAAAACCCTGTAGATAGTGGAAGGGTTGGGAGGGGAAAAGATCTGAGACGGCCAAAAAGTCAAAGTAAAGGCTCTGAACAGCAATAAGGACACACCTGAACAGCTTCCAGAATAAAATAAAGCAAAACAAACAAACCCCAGGCACAATAACCTAGAAGGATGTTAACACTCTGGCCACACTGGAACGAAGACAACTTATTTATTTTGATTTGCTTTGTTCTGAAAGACAAATGAGGTCCACTGCAAAACCAAAAGGGCTGATGTATGGCTCTTTATTTCTGTAATTGCAATCTGTATTAATTAGGGGAAGAAAATACTCTCCAGGTGCTTTGACCTGTATCATTGGAAAATTTCCCCACCTCTAGCAGTATTGGTAATTATGTTAAGTGTAAATGGACTGTAGTGAGTTGAATTTTGTCCCCACAAGAGATATAGTCACCTCCTAATCTCCAGCACCTGCAAATATGACCTTAAATGGAAACAGAGCCTTTGCAGAAGCACTCAAATTAAGATAAATAGGCAGGACCCTGGAAAAATAGTATGTTTATTGGTTTAAAAACTGCATTTGGAAAGTACCTTCCGTCAGGGATTCTCAGATTTCCACACTTCATCTTACCCACCTACATGACAGAAACAGCGGGAAGGAGAAAATGAAGAACTTGGGACTTTTATACAGCGAGCCTGGTGACAGCCAGGATAGCCGGTCTCCCCCGGTTGGCTCTGAGGAGGCAGCAGGACCATTTACTTGGAAGATTTTTACTTCTAGTAGCCCTCCTCCTCCTGGGGCAGTCTGGAGCGTGTGCTGGGTCTTCTTGGCCATCTGATTCCTCAGGGACAGGACTTGAACAAGAGAGCTCAGAAGGTTTCAAATTGTCATCAGTATAAGAAGAAGGCTAATTGGGGAGGTTACTTCTTGTTGTCCCCTTTCTCCACACAAAGCCCCATGTGAATGTGGGAGCTGCTGGGGGTCCGCTACCCTGCCAGGTGTGGGTCCTGCCAAGCGCCCTCACCACCACAAGGGCTTCCTCTCATCTGTGCCCCACAGTGGATGGTGAGAGGGGCTGTCATTGCCCAAGTCGAGCCCACACTGGTCGGGCTCCAGGGACTCCTGCCTTTGCTTGGTACTAACAGCTTTGTATTCTTCATTGCCTTTCTGTGTTCTCTTCTTCAAAGATTGCCACGGGCTCCCACACAAGCTCGGTTGTGTTTTCTTGCACTGGCCATGAGCCCTTCACAGCAGCTTCACCCCTCAGTCACACCTCCCGTCACAGCCAGGAAGCACCAAGCCTGGAACTGCAGGCTCGACCTCAGGGAAGAACCAGGGACAATCGCTCTATATTGGACGGGCATGTGATATGTCTCCCTGGCTATCAAAGTTTTCATTTTTAATTCTTTCTGTGATGCTGGGGTTTGAACCCAGGGCTTTCATACTTAGCTACGTTCTTGGGCCTTCTTTATTTTTATTTTGAGACAGAGATTCAGTGAGTCACTAAGTTGCTTGGGCTGGGCTTAACCTTAAAAATTCTGCCTCAGCCTCCCAGAGTGCTGGGATTATGGCCTGTTCTATCACACCCAGAGTACAGCTAGTCACATGGGTGCTGGTTCGATGGCAGCCTGCTGGAAAATTCCACTTAGCCCTGTGCTGGTATCACCATATTGCACAAGGCACTGTGCTCTTTGGGACTCCTCCAGAGCCTGTGGGAAGCGCTCTGGAACACACTCCTGGACAGCGAAGCAATGATTTTTCAAGCAGGTGAAAGGCATCCAGATAATAAACCGGTCAGTGTCATCTCAGACCCCAAAGGAGAGGTGGTAATGATCAGGAAGACAGAGCTCGGACTCTGAGGCGCCTGCCCCGAGAGACGGCAGTCTCCCCTCCAGCAGTTCAGCACTGACAGACGGGCACTCAACGGAGTTCAAGGCTCTGAGCTTTATATAGCTGCTGCGTAAGCAGGCTGAGAAGCAGAAGGCTTCCTTGGGTGGAAAATATTTCACATGCGCTTGCTGAGCCAAGTGCCTCAAGAAAAAAGTATTTTTTTCCCCTCCCAGTGTTGGGGATTGAACCCAGCACCTTCACACTGAGCTGCACCTCGTTCTTTTTATTTTTTATTCTGACACAGAATTTCTCTAAATCACCAAGTTGCCCAGGCTGGGCTCAAACTTGCGATTCTCTTGCCTTAGCCTCCCAAAGCGAATGGGAATTACACTGGTGTGCTGGAGTTTCAGGTGTGCACCACCATGCCTGGTTTATGGGAAAGAAGTTTAAAAGCAAAGTTTCCATCAGCTTCCTTCTTGAGAGGACGTTTAGGAGGATATTGTATATACAAAAGATGCACGAGAAGTACAGATTAAACATTGCCTTCGTTTTTCTTTTCCCTTGTTATGAAATGGGAGAAGAGGCTAGAATTTCAGGTGCTTTGCCCCCAAACTCCACTTCTGGTCTCCTTCCTAGATTCTATAACAGAATTAGGAAACCGGAGATCCAGCTGTGAAAAGACCCCAAAATTGCTTCTAGACCAAGAATCCAGAGATGGGATGAGATGTCCTCAGTCCAAGTTATAAGAAGGTCACAACACCTTGATTTTGGACTCTAGGATCCAGAGCGCGAGGAAAATTTCTGTTGTTTTAAGTCCAGTTGTGGTAGTTTGTTATGGTAGCTTTGGGTGACCAAGATATGGATCAAACACTGCAAATAAAAGACAAAAGCCAGGCCTGGTGGTGCACATCTTTAATCCCAGCACTCTGGGCGCCAGAGGCAGGAGAATAACACATTCAAATTCAATTTGATTAACTGAATTTGTGGTTATGAGACCCTGCCTCAAATTTAAAAAAATTTTTTTTTTTTTTGTACCGGGGATCGAACTCCAGACCTTGTGCTTACAAAGCAGGCGGTGTATCAAAGTAAACATTTAAAAAGCCTGGAAATATAGTTCAATCCTGAGTAAAACACACATATACCATCATCATCACCAAACAACAACAGCAACAAAAGGCAGAGACTGTTGTATCATGCTGGAGGAGAAACAATTTAAATGATGTTTATAACAGACCTACTTTATATAGACTCTCACAGATAGGTTAACTGTAAGAAGAAAGAGTTATACATTGAGGAAACACTACCAATAGAAGCTCTTTGTGGCTACGTTAGTATCAGACCTAATAGACTTCAAGGTGCATCAGGAGAGAGGACACTTCTTACAGATAAAACAGTGGAGCACAGAACAATCCTAAAGTGAATGCAACTCATAACATGGCTTTAAACTATAGGAGGCAAAAATTAGCATAGCTGAAAGGAGAAATATTCAAACCACATCGTAGCTAACGAAGTTCACAGCACACTTCTCTTGGTAAATGAGAAAATAAGCAGGGGAAACAAATAAACAGTACATATAAACTTTAAAAAAAAATAAGCAGTAGGATTTACCAGATTGATCCTTTTTGATTTTTCAATTTTATTTCATCAGTGCGTGTTTGCAGTATGTAATGGTTACAGTCCTTGTGTGGAGCTGGTCCGTGCGCGCAACACATCCTCATTTCTTTCTTCATCCCCGTTCCTTTCCTCTCTCTCTCTTGATCCCCTTCCCCTCGAGAGAGATCCATCTCCCTACTTCCTCTTACATACACATTTTTAAGCAATGAGCTAAACAGATGCAGAAAAATCAGCGAATCCCACTGAGAAGTAGCTGTCAGTGGCACCCCGAGTCTTCCCGCATGCCGGCAGGTTTTTGACCGATTTTATTGTCAGGGAGATTTCTCCTACTCGCAGTAGTGACAGAGACGCCCTCTAAGGACAGAGCAGCCACAGTCTACAGATTTCCCACTTCATTTCCTTGTCCCCACTCCTTTGCCGGTACAACGTTTGCGCCACAGGAGAACGAAAGAGATGAGGATGCTTGGGACGTAGACAAGGCGAGGGGGAAACCACAAGTCAGACAAGCACTTGCAGGAGAGGCGGCAGTGTGCATACAGGAGTGGGAGTGCTGGATAGCTAGGAAGACAGGAGGCAGAGTCCAGGCTGGGACCCTTGCTTCTCTCCCTTGAAGTAAGGGTGAGGCAAGGCTGTAAAGGGCCGTGAGATAAGGATGGGGCCAGTGGAAAATTATGGGAGGCGACACACTGGTTAAGAATGCAGACTTTGGAGTCCCTCTGCCCTGGTTTCAGGCCAGCTCCACTTCTTTCCAGCTGTGTGACCTTGAGCAAGTTAGTTTACTCCTTTGTGCTTCATCTTGCAGCTGAAAAGCAGGGATCACAATGGTGTGGATTCGTGAAGAGAAAGCAATCGGGCCGGGCGGTTCTGATGCAGGCGGCACCAAGGCTTTGCTCCCACTGGAGGGGTTCGCTTTAGACGTCCGTTGGTGCAAAAGTGCGGGTCAGGTCTTAGGACACCTGCTCAAGGCCTTTGGACCATCACAGCGTCAGACAGACCCCCAGGCTGTGACCTGTGGAGGCGCCTTGCGCGACTGCAGTGAGAAACCCGTCCTGGAGGAGAAATACTTCCTGCTGTGGGCCTCAGTACCCCCCGTCCCCTTCTCTCCAGTGTTCACTGTTGGTTTTAAACCCAGTGACTGCCCCCCTTTTTTTCTGATTGTGAAAGCTTGGAATAATTGCAGCATTATTCGTGACAGCTAAGCCCTGGAAACAGCCTAAGTGGCTATGAGTAAAGGTGTAGAGAGGTTAAGTGTGGCAGGTTTGTTTGGTGAACGCTCTGTAGTGCTTAAATGAATTGGTCTGACACACAGCACCCTGAGCAGCTCACGGAAACCTAACGACCGGGGAAAAGGGGAGGCTGCATTTTATGTAGCATTTGAAGAATACAAACAGGAACATTATGTGATATTCCTGAAAGCTGGAGCTTCTAGAAACACCCAGGGGTGCCGATGAGCTGGGGGCACCCTCAGGAAGACAGGTTTGGGGACTGGTGACAGAGCAGACTTAAACTTCGCCTGTCAACTTCTGTTCCTGTCTTATTACTTTCTGAAACAAAACAATAGTCAAGTCTAGGTAGGGGTGTCATGATTTTCCTGTACTTTCCCCTATTAAAAAAGAAACAACGAACTTTATGCACAGTGTAGAAAATTGAGAAAACAAAAACATTTAAAAAGCCAATAGCTAGTATGTAGATAGAATCGCCATTGTATTTTATAGATATGTATATGACTATTCCATATATATGGCTTTGCAAAATCCTTTTTAAATTTAATGTGTTATATTTTCTCTTTAAATATTCTTTAAGCCCATGGTCATCAGCTTTTGTCCCTGTTCTTGCTTCCCGTGGGTTCCCGCTATGCTGGTGCTGTCTCCTTCCAGCTGCCGTGTGATTGACTACTGCCAGGATGGAGATGTTACCAGACTCAGGAGACCCGGAAGGCTCCACCTGGAGGTGGAGGAGGCCAGCGGGAGGCTCCGCAGGGTAGAAATGCCGCACAGGAATCGCTGGTGCTGATGTCGAGGGAACCATCCCTTGCAAGAAAGTCAAATTCGCAAAAGAAGCTGATAAGAAATGCTTTGAAGATTACATGAAATCAAGCAAAGGCGAATTTGAAGAAGAGAGATCAGAAAGAGGAAAACCTTTTACATGGGAGGCCACACAGCAAATAAGTACATCCTTGCTAATTAAAAAAACTACCAGATCTTTCATGGTGAAAACAGGAACCTAGAAGGCATGGTTGCTCTTCTAGAAGGCTGCGAGGATGATTGGGATCCCATGTATGCCGTGTGTGAGTGTGTGTGGTACTGGGGATGGAACCAGGGCCTGGACCATGCTATGCAAGTGCCCTACCACTGTGCTGTACCTAGTCTCATCCTCACAAATGCCACTTTAAAGGATAGTTTCGAAATAGAACAATGCTAACAAATTTGGTAATTACCTGCCTTTGTAACTAACTGCTACTTGTCATTTATACCAGGGCTTAACACAAAAAGGACTGATGTCATCTGTGTGTGTTCCGGAGATCACAGTACTACACACTGGGGAAGCACTCTACCACTGAGCTAGGACCCCGGCCCTTTTTATTTACTGTTTGTTTCTGTACTTTGGAGACAGGGTCTCACTAAGTTGCCCCAGCTGACTTCGATCCTCCTGTCACAGCCTCCTGGGAAGCTGGGGTCACAGGTGTGTCCCTACACTCTGTGGCTGAGTCATTGGAGCGCTTCACTTTCTTTCACCGTGGTATATTTGAAGTGAAGGAATCCTTTTAAAAGAGAACACCATGTCATGTAGGCATTCTAAAAATACAATGCCTTTATTTAAACTGAAAAAAGGATTACCAGTGGCTACAAAAGAGTTCATCGTCTGCACATACTGTAATATATTCTATCATGCATCTCTAGCTGGGTATCTGAATTGTTTCTGACTTCTGGCTATTGTAATAATGGGGCTGTAACATTGTATGTTTCTGATGGTTTCTAAGATAAATTTCTAGGAAGAGAATCTAAGTTCAAAAGCTCCGCACATTTTGAAGGTCATTGGTAGCATTGCCAGATTGGTTTTCAAAAGGTTGGGCTGCTCCACACACTCGTCACTATTTCTGCATCTCAGGGTTCTTCCATTGGATAGTAAGACTCCTAAACTGACCTCGCCTCTACTGCAAATTTTGTTTTTCCTTTCTTTTTTTTTTTTTTTTTTTTTTTTTTTTTTTTT
>NW_022900913.1:11141972-11166671 GCF_012274545.1 Fukomys damarensis
TTTTTTTTTTTTTTTTTTTTTTTTTTTTGGATTTCCTTCAGCAGCCGTTCAAAACTCAGGAAGGGAGTGTCTTCCAACTGGAGGGTGGGCCTGGTGGGCGATTTCTGTAATATTTGCTTCTGCGGGAACCTCAGGCACAGCCCCTCCCTTTGCTGGGTCCAGCCATTTCCAGTCATGACGTCGAGGTCCGCCTGTAGCTGCCCACCTCCTCCTACACTGTGGCTAACGCAGACTGCTGTCCTCCTTCCCAGAGGAAGGGCAACCTGTTATTTTGTAGCTGTGGCTATCTTATATCAATAGGAAGTCAGGGACGATATTCTCAGAAAAAAAACCCAAAAAACAAAACATGTATTCACCCTCAGTGGCTGTCGCTTTCTAAATGAGATAACCCAGCCCTGATGGCCACTACAATTAGCACAGAGCCCTTCTGAATGGGAACACTTCCCTATATCTGGAACGGATGCTATTCCAGCCCAGTGGGAAGCTAAGGATGTAATCCTGGCCTGTTCGCGTACATGTAGGATGTGTTTCTTGTGGCCCAAATATTTATTTCCAGGGTATTTGTAGAAATATGTCCAAATTATTTTAACAGGGCATTGCATCTTCCTTTGGCTTCTTTTGTGACAAGGATCCCACTATGTTTCCCAGGATGTCCTCAAACTTGGGATCCTCCTGCCTTAGGTTCCTGAATACCTGGGATGACAGGTGTGTGCCCCTGCACCCAGCCGTATTGCTTTGAAGCATGCACTTCAAAGGACAGAATTACTTGCATATCCATCTGGCACCATAAGATTTCTGTCCAATCCACATTTCAAGTTAAAAACTAGCTGCTTCCTATTGCTGTCAGGATAAATAGTCACACCTTCACCATGAGTCACAAACCTGTCTAGTTTCATTTCGTTCAATCTCTCCTCTTCAGGCCTCCTTATTCTATAATCAGTGACACCTCAGTTCACAAACTTAATTTTTTCCACATTTCTGGTCACAAACTCAACTGGATGAGAACCAAATCACATTTCCCCATAAGGTCAACACTGAACCTAACCACTGAATTTTATTTGGTTGTCATCCAATTTGGTTTGTGACCAGAATCATGGAAAATATTAAATGTAGACATCCAAAACAGCACATCCCCCCTGGCCTCTGGACCTTTGCACATGCTGTTTCCTTTGTGTGGAATAGTCACTTCCTCCTGGAAATGGCTCCTGACCCATCTGATCCTACCTCAAACCTCTCCTTTGCCCTAATTTAAGGAATCATAGATATGAACTCAAACTCACATCTTCTGGGAAGCTTGTCCTAAAATCCCCTAGATGTCACCTGGACTCGGACTGATAGTGTCTTGTGGTTTTGCTCGGGATCCTTTGTAGTTTGCAATTCTAGACTTTCTGCTTACAGTGTTTGATGTCTGTCTCTCCCATTCGTGTTTGGCTCCAAGAAGGAAGGGACACACTCTCCTTACTTACCGGGAGGTTGGCTGCCTGCATGATGCCAGCAGATGGGTGCTGCAGCGATGCTCATCCAGCAGACACGCACACCCTGACAGAACACCGCTGATGGCTCAGATGGGTTCGCTTGTTGGCTCAGCATCCTGGCACGCGATTCCTTTGAGGGCATTCGCCCCTTCGCTCCTGCGAATGCCAAACAGAGTGTCGCTGTGAGCTGCGGCTAGAAGCCGGTAGGCAGGTTTTCTCACCCTACTAGCGTCGAGACTCTGTTCTTTTGCTTTAGTCTCATTTTTAAAGTGGGGATAGAATCTTCACATTTCCTTTACCTTAAGACACCCTGGGCTTTAAGACGATAACCCTTAGTAATTCGCACCATACAAACAAACAGGAACAAAACCAAACAGACCTCACCATTACTCCTCCACTGAATACGCACAAACTGATTGTAAGATATCCAGTTCCCATGTTCATGTCAACAAGTTCTCACTCATTTTCAAAATTCAGACAGAGCAAGACCATACCTACTGCAAAGGATCCCTGTAAATTTGAAAAGAGATGTGCGCTGATCACTCTGCTGGCGCCTGCCACTCTGTGGGTTGTATAGCTCCAGGAGCACTAAAGAGCCAGTGTCTTCTTCTGTCAGTCCCATGTTCCCTCTGCCCCCGCCGCCTGTATTGAGTAAGATAAGGTGAACAGGGGTAGATGTTTGCAGTGGAGATTAGCTGAGGACTCCAGCCCCAGGCCCAGAGCTGCTCTGGTCCGTGCCCCCTGCTGGGCAGACAGGGGTGGGGGAAGGAGCCAAGGGTGGGCCTGGCCTTCCTCAGACCACGTCTGGCTCCACCGCTAAACAATCAAGGGAAGAAAGCCCCCCACTCGGTGGGCCTGCATTTGCAGCTCCTCTGTTGTGGTCAGGATGTTATTGTCGTCCTTTCTGTGTCTGCACTCAATCACATGGGAGTGTGTTTATTCTCAGAGACCATTGCTGGGCGTTCCCAGATTCACGGCCACCACCTGCCCAGGCCTTCATTACTTCTTCCCCTTTGCAGCTGCCTCTCAACTAGCTCAGCCGCCCACCGGATTTGCTTCCCTGTGGTCATCCCGCTGTCTTTCAGTTCCAGGAACTCGCTACCCTTGAGCCTAGAGCTGTCCCTAGAGGCCTGGGGCCAAGCTGGGTGGGCTCCTCTGGACCTCTGGGGGAACCAACTGCGCTGAAGGCCAACCGCCCCAGAAAGTACCATTAGCATGCAGAGAGTCAAGTCAGTTCTCCAGCCTGTCTGGGGCGTGAAGCTTCTGGAAATCCGGTCCGGTTCCTACTTCCTATCCTTCCTTCTTCTTCTTCTTTTTTCCCCCAGTACTGGGGATCGAACTCAGGTCCTTGCACTTGTGAGGCAGGCAGTGGAACCACTGAGCTAAATCTCCAGCCCTTTTTTTTGGGGGGGGGTACTGGGAATCAAGCTCAGGCCCTTGCTCTTGCCAGGCAGGTGGAGGAACCACCGAGCCTTCCTTCTACTCTGCCTGGACTTGCTCCTAACTCCTTTCTCAGCCTCAGGTTCAGTCGTACTGCAGTTTCCTCTGACTTCTGGAATCAGCTTCCTCACCCTGGCCACCCTCAGGACAAGGTCTAGGTGGACACCACAGGGCTTAGACTACAACTACCTCCCAAATTTGGGATGTAGACAAACTTGAAATGTTGGGGCTCCACCTTATTTTTCTTTATACTATAGTTTTCACATGTACTATACATATAATGAGTAAATTGCCTTTTAGTTCCTGACTCATCAAAAGGAACTTACAAAGTTTCAAGGTAGGCATTAAAAACTAGTAATGAGGTATCCACTATTTATCACATAAATCAGACATGGGAAAAAATAGGTGTGTAGTGAAGGCCTCTTCCTTTGGTAATTCATTGTGCTCATCTTCTTCCTTTGAACTAATTTAATGGAGCACAGGAGCAGAGGAGGGCTGCTGGGCTGCCAGGTGGCGCTATTCTAGCCATGTGTCTTTCCAGGCACGTACCTGCTCAGAACGTTGAGTTTAAATCCACACTGGTACTTACTAAGTGAAAGGTGGGCTGAGTATGGGTGTGGGCTCAGCAGTGGAAGTCAGGATCAGTTCTGGCTGGGTGATCTGGGTCTAGTTCCAGGCTGGGGCAGTGTCATGCCTCTTTCCCTTCTGACTACAGACCCTGGGGTAGCACAGTATGAGGGTCTGGAATCCCTATCCTTAAAAATCGGGCTGACTCTAGGTGCTTTCAAGAAAATGGACATCACAGCGATCTATTCTAAGCCACTTTCTAAAAGTGGGTATTTATGGTGTTTTAGGATGCCCAAATAAAATTAGTAAGCAAGGTAGCCTATTGGAGTTTCCATATTGTGTTTTACGGATATCTCAAGCTTCAGGTATCCTTTTGAAGATAGCAATTTTTTTGCACCCCCTAACCTCAAGTTTTGTACATATAATTTCTAAAACCAACCTCTCCCTTTTCATTGCTTAAATTACTTGATTCATGCTTTTATTTTGTGGCAGACAGTAAACAATGAACAATATGGTTTTCTTGGTTAATAGATGGCTCAAAAATTCTTTTAAGTATTGAAATGTCAAAATAGCATTTTTCAAACTTTCAAAAATAGCATTTTCAAACTTTGCAAATGTTGGACAGGCTCAGAGGCCAGAGGACAAGAGGTTCTGACTGTAGAGCTGCTGAAACTTGATGATCTTGGCTGCACTGTTTTCTCCTCTCACTGTCTGTCGTCTTAGACAAAGACGACAGAAAACCTTTACTCATCCAAAGCTGTGAAGTAAATAAAACAATGCCTGGATTCATTCTTGAATAAACATTCGTATGTAGATTTGAATTAAGTAGGGAGCCTGAACCGCCTTTAGGAGCCAAATCTACATAAACTCCCTACAGAATATTTTCATGTACATAAACTCCCTATAGATAGGTTGCTCATCTGTCAAAACTGTTCTGAAAAGATCATTTATCTTCCTCTCTTCCTTAAATTATCACTGCAACATGGCCTCATTTTCAAGGACAGATGCTGGCGGAGTGGTCACTCTTCTGTCTGTGCGTAGCACTCATGCTGGTGCCCTTAGCCGGCAGTGTCTAATTGGCCAGTTTTCTGTCCTCGCACTGAGCTTGTACGTAGTGGCTCCAGGGCAAAAATTTTGGGTCTAGTTTTTCTTGAGTTATTTTAACCAGATGCTAATAGAAATCAACAAATGGGCAACCTGTCATCAAGCTTTGAAAAATTCCTGCCAGGTTTCGGAGCAGTCATTCAATAAGAAATGCCATTCTTTAGCTCAGTCTTGTGATTTTTGTCAGAATAGAGTTATTTGCCTTAAGGACTTTTCCAAACCCATTACTTTTCTCTAAAAGGCTCTCAATTGAAATAATATATTTCTCATTATATAGTTACTTTCATGGCTGGAGACTCAAAATACTTGAAAAATATTTAAAATTCCTATTCAAGGACCATTTTTTTAAGCATTGTAAAATTCACATATAGTGATATAGAGTGACTATTTTAATGCCTTGCGACCATGTTAATAAAATCCAGATGTAAAAATAAAGAAAGGATCCCATATCTTAAATAGCTCAGTGCTCTTTTGGAAATGCTGAGTAATCACTCCAGCTGGAATGGAGCAGCAAGGGCATTCTTTGAAGAGTGCAGTGCGATGCCTAGAGAAAATCTGACCAAACTTTCTATTCAGTCTCAAAGGTGTCGGGCCGGGGATGTAGCTCAGCAGTACAGTGCCTGCCTGGAAAGCACAAGGTCCTGAGTTCAATGCCCGGTACCAAAACAAACAAACAAACAAACAAATGAAAGTCGATCAAAGGTGTCCTTCAGTGGAGGTGAGAGGCATATCTTAAAGCCATGCTTTTTCATTTGGCTTTTCCTTGAATTACACAAAGGATTCTGGCTTTGGGGAGTTCTCAGATGATCCCCCTGTGTTGTATGGCAAGACCCATGCACTAGATGGCAAAGCCCAGCTTTGAAGGGATCTCGCTGGACTGCCAGCTTTAGCAGAGGTAATCTAGAGGCTCATGGGCTTTGAGTGACACCCTAGCCTGGCTAAATGCTGCCCTCGTTCAAAACAATACTTCATAGAATTTTAACAATTTAAATTATTTAACATTATAGCTGATGATTTTCTTATACTCCACTTATAGCATTCTAGGCTCACTCTACGCGACCCCTCCCAACTCTTCCAACCTCTGCCCACTACCCAATTCCAAAGTCCCTTCCCCATTTTCAGGTATTTGTTAGCAACAACCGCATTTCTCACTACCAATTTTCTAAGTTCATTTCCTCTTACTAAAATGAAATGCCTAAGGGTGGGTGAGTTATGAAGAAAGGAAGTTGATTTTGGCCCACAGGTCTAGAGTTCCAAGCTTGAGGGCCCCTAATCTGGTAATGCCCTTTTATCTGATACAGTGCCAGGGTGACTCGGCTTCACACAGCAATAGACAAGGACTGTGTGTGTGCGACTCCTCTGGTCTCTCTCCCTCTTCTCATAAAGTTGTCAGTCTTCACTTGTGGGGCCCCCACGTTGATAACCTTATGTAATCCTAATCACTTCCCAAAGACTACATTCTAAACCATAGTCAGATTAAGTTTCTACCTTCTTAATATTGCATGGTAGGGATTAAATTTCAACACAAAAACCTTTGGGAAGCCACACTGGTGGATATATTATTTTCTTTTTGACTCCCTTTATCTTTATTTCTCTATCAGATGTTTTGTGTTAGTGCCTGAGATACAAATAAGGGAAAGACGTGGAGGTGTACCTGTGTTTCACTTCTTACCAATTGTGGATTCAATCCCGTCCCTGGGACCCTGTAGAGACACTGAGTAGCTGGCAGTTACCGTGACCTCTGTACTATTGCCTTTTGCTCAGCCAGGCTTCTCATCAGGGAATGGGGCCAAACCAGCCACAGGTCCTCCCCCATCTCTTTAGCCATCACTGTGTGTGTCCACTTCGTCTGTTAGTCTTGCTTTCCATTTACCAGCACCATACTTTAGCTGGCCCATCCAGCCAAAAGCATCCAACAGATGGGCAGGTCCCAAGCCAGGCTTCTAGCTCCATTAGTTTGACCCTCAAATGCGTCCATTACCTAGATACCATTCCATACTCCAGCTTTCCCCTGGTTGTCTCTCTCTCTCTCTCTCTCTCTCTCTCTCTCTCTCTCTCTCTCTCAACATAGAGGATCTAGAAAGATTGTAGCAACTTTTCACAGAAAAATAAAAACAAAAACATAGGAGGAGGAAAATAAATAATGGAGACGAAAAGACTTCTTCACGCAGGACTTCTCGGGTCTTTGTGTTACAGCACATTTATTCTCCCTCCATAAGAGGAACGAATGTAACACACAGTTTTTTTCTCAGCCCCACCTTGTATTTTTCTAACAAGAAGACTAATTTTATGTGTCAGCAGCTTGGAGGTGTTTGGGGCTGAGATTAACATTAAATTCTGTGAACTTTGAGTGAAGCAGATTTTCCTGTGTGAAGTAGATGGGCCTCCTCGTCTGAGCAGACTGAACAGAATAAAAAGACCGCCCCAGCCCCCAGGTAGGCAGAGATTCTCCCAAAGGCGGTCTGAGCTTCACCAGCACCACTGGCTCTCCAAGGTCTCAAGGCTTCTGGCCCAAATCACAGACTTTGGACTTGCCAGCTTCTGTAATCATAGGAACCAATGCCTTATCATAAATATCTTTACATATATGTATGTGTTACTGGTTTCGTTCCTTGAGAGAATCCTGGCTAACGTAGCCAGAAAGTCCCTTCTTCACGGATCAACTATTAACATTTTGTGAAACACTAGAGTTCTAAGAGGAATAATGGTTAGAGATCTGTGTAGATCTGCTTGTCTCACAAACATGAGGTATTGGTAAGAGGGGGATCTGAAAAAGGGAAGAAACCTAGGCAACTATTCAGCACTACTAACTGTGATACTTTCTATATTGTTGCAGTATTTGTTCACAAGATAATTATTTTCATTTTGAAGAGGGGAGCTGTACAGGATTGAACCCATCCATGGCCTTTACACCAAGCTACATTCCTACCCCCTTTTTATTTTTTATTTTGAGAATGGGTCTCTCTAAGTTGCTAAATTGCCTCAGTCTGGGTTTGACCTGTCATTCTCCTGCCTCAGCCTCCCAGAGTACTGGGATTACAGGCATCCACCAACCATGCCCAGCTACAGGATAATTTTTAAAACATTACATAGTTGCTACTACATACACACAATTAAAAAATGTAGAATAAAATTATAACACAAGTATGAGTATGGCCCCAGGAATCTTTAAGAGATTATTTTTTTCATTTGGCACACTGTATTCCATTAAATACACATGACAGCTTTTCTCGGAGCATTAATCAGCAGGAGTGACAGGAGCCCTTTCTGTGTTGCATTCAGGATGACAGATGGACCACATCAGTGCTGGGATGTGCTGAGACTCAGTTGGTGAGCACAGACTGATGCCCACCTCTCTCTGGGCTGGGAGGCAACTTGCAAAGGAATGCTAAATGGTCCTCTTCACCCACTAGCAAAGAACAATCAAGTGCTTGGATCAAAAAACACTGGTATGATTACAAACCCCTTGCTCAAATGCATGATATAACCGTAAAGGACTTTGGGTTTTTCAGTGACACAATTACCATTGACTGATCTTAAGCACAGAGCATAATCTTTTGCTGGTTTTTCTTTTTCTTTCCTTTTGTTTGTTTGTTTTTCTACAGCTAGGGGAAAATACCCTTTCCTCTTGGAATGTATTATTTCAGGCACTAACATCCTAAAATCAAAATAACTATATTAGATATTCCTGACATCGAGGAGGTTCTTTCGGAGAGAAGTGGAAAATTAAATATCATCTTATCAATTATTTTTAATTTAAAAGATACTGGTTCCATAGAAGCCCATTTTGCTAAAGCAAGCCCTTAGGAAGATGGCTTTTGTAACTATACAGTAATATTTGCAATAGTGAAAAATTATCAGCTACAATGTTAAATATTTTAAATTGTTAAAATTCTACGAAGTATTGTTTTGAATGAGGACAGCATTTAGCCAGGCTAGGGTGTCACTCAAAGTGTGAAAGTCAAGAAGACCAGGGAACTAATCTAGGTAATGAGGACTCTGTTGGAAATTGGAAAGGACATCTTTGTTTTAGGATGGCAGTGAGCTTGCTGTATCGTGTCTATGTCCTTTAGGGAAGGCCAAACCTAAAAATGCTGGACTGATTTATCCACTGGGAAATAATTCAAAACAGCCAAGCACTCAGGCTGTGGCAAGGGTATTCAAGAGTGCTGCTCTTGGTTAGATTTGCAGTAAGACTCAGGAGCAAATGGAAACAGAGCAGAAAGATGGGGAAACGCTCAGCTGAGCCAGGAGTGCTCAGAAGAGGAAGGAAGGTTGAACAGCTACTTAGTAAGGAGATGCACAGGAATGCTAATCTTGGGACAGTCAGAAAAATGCCTGAGGGGTTCTCAGAAAGCCATGGGGCTGCTGCTTCTGTCACAGGCACACAGGCTTCTCAGGGCCTGAGCTCAGGGTGCTATCCACAGGTTTGGATTTTTTCTGCACTAATTTCAGCGAGCAAAGCTCTTGCTGCTGCAGCTATGATTCAAGAAGGCACAAGCACAGCGCATGCTAGTGATAGACCTCAGTGTCTCTGCGTGATGCTTGTTTTGCAACATGCAGAAGGCAAGAGTCATGGGGCTGTGGTAGCTTCCAGCAAGTTATTAAAGGATAAGCCTGAGAATCCACAAAAGATTTGCTACAGGGTTGGAGCCCCTGCAAGGGAGCCCTTGATGGGATGGTAACTGGTGGAGTCATGGGCATGGAGCCATTGCAGGGTCCCCACAAAACTACACACATGGTCCCTGTGTCTTTCCATGTGGTGCCCCACACTGCCCTGGGACTCTACCAACAAGAAGGTTGTCATCAGACATGGTTCCTTGACTAGGTACCAGAAGCCTAAGTCAAAATAAACCTCTTTTCTTTACAAGTTATGTAGCTTTTGGTATTACATTACAGTCACAAAAAAATGGATCAAGACAGCCACTATTTTCCCACTTGTATGTACATGGGTTTATGACATCTATCGATCTATCTATGAAAATAATGAGTTACCTCTAATCCTAGCATCCTGGAAAATCTGATAAATGTCTGAGTGCAGAAAGGCACAGAAATATATTATTTGAGAAACATTTGCTGAAGCCTACACTCAGGTACATGGAAATCCTAGGTGAATCAGAAAACTTCCACTGCATACCTTTTCTGAAAGCAAATGCTGTGTCCAGTTACTCCGCTGACACTGACCAAGCTGAAGTACTACTTGCTTCACCGGGAAGGTGATCCCTGTCTTATCCCATTTTCTTTTCCCAACTGCAGTCATTATTCCTGGTCCTTAAAGGCAGGAGTGGGCACTAGAGAGAGTCGAGTGGAGCAGAGAACAGAGAGACATGAGGGAAAAGCCAGGTTTTGATGTGGAAAAGGTGCCCCTGAAAAAGACTTCTCTTAAAAGGTGACCTTTGCGCTGAATTGTGGATCATGGATTTCACCCACTGTGAAGATCTGAAGGGCTCTGGAGGTTGTGCAGTCATTCTGAGATCCACTGAACCTTAAAGTAGTGTGTGGGGCACAGGAATTCAGGTAGGATTCAGTGTGCCCTGTGGGAACCCATCATACCCGGGACAGAACATGGCTCCAGAGGTCAAGTTCATGCGTGTTCATCGTGCGTCTGTTTTGCTGTTCTATGAGCTGTCAGGGCATGAATCTGCTAGCATGCAATCCATAGATAAGGAAATAAAGTTAGCGCTGAACCCAATTTTGATCTTTCCAAGCCTGCTTAGTTCCACTCCCTTCCTCCCGGCGAGAGAGGCCTCGGTGACAGCTTGGGTGGTTGCTTGGTCTCCCTTCTGCTGGTCATCTCAGCCACTCACGGCTGTGGTGGCATCGGTTGGGTGTCAGCTTTTGACAGCCACAGTGCTATCTACTCCCCTGGACCCTTGGAGGCTCTGGTTTCTGCAGTAGCTCTCTGGGTTGAAGGGGGGCATGTGCCACACGGGAGCGGAGTGGAATTCCACAAGGTAAACACTACTAAGGTAGAGCAGGAGACAGGAAGCTGGCCGAGAAGTTGTTGCCTTCCTTCCCTCCAAGCTTCCGTGAGACACCTTTGCTCCTTGGGACCCCTCTGGAGACAGCCCATAGAAGTAGACACAGAAAAAGACTGACAAAATCCGGCACCCATTTATGATAAAAACAAGGATGAAAATAGGACATTTATGACAATCCTACCTCCAGCATCATATTGCATGGGAAAAAAAACTGAAAGTTTTCATTCCAAAATCAGGAGCAGGGGCTGGAATTTAGCTCAGTGGTTCCACTGCCTGCCTTGCAAACTCAGGGATCTGAATTCAATCCCCAGTACCAAAAATAAATAAATAAATAAATAAATTAATTAATTAATTTAAAAAATTTTTAAAAAATCAGGAGCAAGACAAGAATATTCACTATCACCATTCTTGTTCAACATTGTACTGAAAACATTAGCAGAAGCAATTAGGCAAGAAAAGGAAATAAAATGGGATACGTGTAGGAAAGGAAGAAGTCAAATTATCATTATTTGCAGATGACATGATCCTCTACACAGAAGACCCCCTAAAATCTATTAAAAGACCCTTAGAATTAATAACTAAATTCAGTAATTTAGCAGGATACAAAATCAATACACAAAAATCAATAGTGCGCCTGTGTACTAATAATGAACCCACTGAGGAAAAAAATTAGGAAAAAAAAAACCCTGTCATTCACAGTAGCACCAAGAAAAATTAAATACTTAGGAATTAATCTAAGGGAAATGAAAGACATTTACAACAAAAACTACAGTACTCTGAAAAAGGCTATCAAGGAGGACATCAAAAAATGGAAAGACGTTCCCTGCTCCTGGATACGCAAAACCAATGCAGTCAAACTGGCCATACTTTCATGCATTTTTAACAACCAGTGGTAGCCTCCAGCCAGGCTGAGCTTCTTGGTTGGTCTTTTCATGTTATTTCCATAGGAACCAATTATTGTTTTCATGAGGACTCTGTGTACAAAGTTGTATAGGTTTGGAGTGGTCTGCCCAACCTTATTTTTCTCCTAAACGTTGTAATTTTCATGCATGACTTTTGAAAATATAAGGTATAGTCAGGATACAGCTGTGGCAGTCCAACAGAAATGTTAGCGCCCGTAGACATGACATCCAGACTTGCTGAATGAATTAAACACAGTAGAAGTAATTTCTAGGGACACAAAAAGTGACTTAATCCATACAATGGTATGACCATTTTTTATATTTTCTGCTTATGTTCAAAGATTTTTAAACCCACATACTGTAGCTAATAATAATAAAAAAAAAACCTTCTGCCTTGGCATCAGTTGGTGGATAGTGGGATAAGAATGCCACAGTGACTATTTTTCTCTGGCCCCTCTGAATCCCTTTTTCCAGAATGTTCTGTGCCCAAGACTGGCGGCATTAGCGGCCACTCTGTCATTGAAGGGCCTCCTTTGGGGGTCCACACCTTTGTGACTACTCCTGGTTTTTGTGTGCTGGGACTGTGAATACTGAACAGCTTTCTTTGAAGGTCAGCAGATTTTCAAACCTTCAGCAATCAGGTCAGTGATGAGGTAGCTTTAATAACTCTTGTTACAGTTTTTCCTCAACTAGCAATTAGGAATGAATGAAAAATGGGGAGGCTGCTATTTTACTGTGTCTTCATATAACAGAAAGAGAAGCCAGGCACAATGTCACATGCTTGTAATCCCAGCACTTTTCGAGGCTGAGGCACAAACAGCCAGTCTGACCCCAGACTAGGTAACTTGGTGACTTAGCAAAACTCTGTGTCAAAATTAAAAATAAAATCAATAAAATGAAAACTAAAGTTAATGAAAGGACTGGGGTTGAAGCTCAGTATGAAGGCCCTGGATTCTATCCAAAATAACACATCGACAAATGCGTCTCCAAAAAAACATCATAGCACACATTTGGCAAAATGCCTTTCAAAACATAATTCAATCTGTTCTGATGATTCAGAAGATACTGCAGTAGACAACAGTGTCTCGGGGGTCATGGTCATGACTAACAGTTACAATTGTACTGAGGGTAGCCGGATAGTCTGGTTAACAGGATGCCAGAAAGAAACAGAATTTCCTGTACTTCGAGTATAAAAATTCCATGTGCCTACTGTAAAAATCTTTTACAAACAGTGTTAAGTTAGTAATAAAAGAGAGAGCCAGGAAAATAATCTCATCCAAGGTTTTGTACTTCTTAGATAAAGTCAGACATATTTGTTGGGCGTCTTGCATACTTCATACACTATTATGGCTTCTTTGCCGTATTTTCTTTCATTTTGGCGACAACCCAACAAAGTGGCTTGATTTATAAATAAGGGAAGGGGTCAGAGAAGTTAAGGAACAGGACCAAGGTCACACAATGCTAAAGGACAGGCTTGTTTGAGTCCAGAGTTCATTTTTCACTAGACCAGCTGGTAGTCAAGGATTGCTGGAAGAGAAACCAAGAACTCACAACTTCTTGGATTTTCAAAGCTTTGCAGGGCTTGAGCAGCCCTGAAGAGGTTAATCACAGCTGGCTAAGGCCACCAGTGCTTCTCTTGCTGTCCTTTCCTTCTGCGTATAACTGATGTGTATGATTTAGGCCCCGCCATGTGTCGTTACCTGGTGCAATGGCATAGCACAGCCACATTAGCCTCTAAGTTGATCCTTCAAGGTAGTGGCTGCCGTTACTGCACTGTGAGATCCTAGGGCTGAACTTTTCACCCAAGGAAATGGTAGGAAGCTATCTCGCCAGGCCATCACTTGCAGCCCTGGGCACTGAATCGTAGGGTTTTAGAGCTGAAGGGGAACACTTCATAATGAGAATAATAAATTTTAATTACTCTTGATGACCTGTCTCAAGACAGTGGACTCCGCTTGGCAGGCAAAGACAATCTTGGTGTTTCACATCAACAAGGCAAGAAGCTCTTGGATGAGGTCAATAAGGGCTTATTCTTCAATATTTTCAGTTCTTCAGACATTTGTTTGAGTACATGTTCAATCCTGAAGGATGACCCAGACCTGGAAAATTAGTTCCAGTTCATCTGGGGGAGGTGGGGAGCAGTGACCAAGGAGGAGGTGGCATTTGCAAGTTACTCACATCCAGCTGTTGACAAGCCATCCAGGCAGGAGAGTTTTCAATAGCTTGGGCTCTGGAGAAAAGCCACATGGCATTTTATATGCACCTTGGCGCTTACCCCAGTACCTCAGTTTCCTCACCTGTGGCTGGGAAAGCACCTGCCAAGGTCGCTATCAGGCAATGTGTGTGAAATGCTAAGAACAGGGTAAAACCATCTGCCAGGTATAATTCTGAGAATTCTCCATTTTCAGAGGCTCATGGATGTGAACCAGCTGTCTAAGGCCACACAGCTGGTGAGCAAATCAGGGCTGGAACTTAGATCTGCCCAAATTCAAGGCTGTTTTCTTACTTTTGGGCAGAAAAGAGTGACTTGGGAGAGATGTTATAAAAGTGAACGGTGCCCAGCTGATGTTCCCCGGGATACTTGATGAGTAAAGAGAGAAAGTTCCAGATGGGACAACCCAAGGAGCTGCCTGGCATAGGCAGACAGTGAGAGCCCCCAACCCAAGACTGTCCAGGGCTCTGAGAATAGACCAAACAGAGCAAGAGACAAGACTGTGTTGCCAGCACAGGAGTCAATATTGAAAATCAGTTCCAAGTGAGAGTCCCCCTAGGAGAATTCTACAGGCATACGGCCTCAGTGTAGGCAAGTTCAGAAATAATCTGCTTTCTGGTGTTCTACCATTCTTACATTTAAAGTGTGCATGAGGTCAGCTGCTGAGAAAAGCTGTGGGCTGTGGCAGTGAGCCAGCAAGAATTAAGGCAATCGCTCTCCTTTCAGTATTTGCTCAGTATGATATCTCCATCTCCAAGAACATTGGCATGTTTATGTGATCACTGATGTTTATTGAATGAATATACATTAAATGAATGAGAGGATGGATGATGGAAGAGAAGAAAGATGACATGAATTAAAGTGCTGCATAGGAGGGGAGAACAGAGGTATTGGATGCATACCACTTGGTGTCCTGGGGACCGATATGGCACCAGGGCAGCCGTCTGGGAGACCAAAGCAGAGTGTGCGAATGGCCATCTCTTTTTATAGATTCTGCACTTTCTCCCCCTCTCCTGAATCCCCCTGGCTGGCCATTCAGCATGTGACAGTGGATCTCCCCACGAGGACTCACAAGCAGGCTTGCAGGACACACAGGAAGAGAAAACCCTGGCAGATTCTTGTGTCATTTCCTTAGCAAGAGTGCCTCTTGGTGTCCTACCACAGGGCACACCATGATGCAGTGAGCTCAGTGCAACAAGTGGGAAGGTGGTGTCAGTAATTCAGGTAAGAAATGAGAAGGGCTTGATTCGAATGCAGGTGGTGAGACCGGCTTAGAGGTGGCGAATTCTGGAAATATTTGTAGGGAGGATGTCAGTGCTTATTGGACTCATCATATCTTGCCCCGAGGCCTTAGATGTCCCCAAATAAAGTGAGTTTATAGTTTCCAGCTGAGAATGTTGGCCAGCCCCCAGCTAGTGCTAGGAACTGTGTGTGTGTGTGTGTGTGTGTGTGTGTGTGTGTGTGTGTGTGTTTAAGAGAATGGCCACTATATTAATTGGTTTTGAATTTCTGAGTACCATCTGTTTCATTCTACAGTATGTTCTTACTATTCTTAATAGAGACCCATTAAAATGACATTTAATTCTGAATTTCTGCACCTAGGAAATCACTGTACCTTTTCATAAGAACTTGGCATTATAACTCCATTCTCCATCTTTAGCTGTAAATGGCTCCATACATTGCAAGAGCACCTTTGATTCTAGTGCCAGCAAGGGAAAACTTTAGCAGCACAAATGTACCAGTGACTCACTAAGTGCCAAACCGTAGGTCTTCAGGAGTCTACGGCCCTGACTGAGACAGGATATGTCTGGGGTGGGGATTCCCGTCAAAGGCAGATTCTCATTTGTTCCTAAGCATCTCCCATGAATGCACCAGCTTTATCCCAGAGAAGCTTCCCCAGAGATCTGTTCCCGTGGCTAACATCTTCAGGGGCTATTGCTATGTTGGTCTGATGTTTATATCTATCTACCAGGCATTCTGTGGGAAGGTCAGAGGGTAAACTATGACCAGTCTGCCTCTGAGGACCCATATCTTGTCCTCCCCTGCTGCCTTGCCTTTTTGCTATTACACTGTTGGGTACTCAGTCTCTGCCTTCCTCTCTCCTCTGATTGGTGCTTTCCTGCTTTATCATGGCCTCCTGACCTCAACTTTCCACATATCCTGACCCAGCCTCACTGCCTGGGTGACATATCTAAGTGTTAATTCTGTCCTGGAAACATCCCTGAGCCTTCTGGTAGAGGCTAGGGACCAGGGCTCTGATTCACCATTCTCCTTTACCCTTTGGTCCAGTGGAAACCACCTGGTTTACCTGTAAATTCTTTTCCTGAGTCACCCCCACCCTGGCACCTTTCAGTCATCTGTGTTGGGACCTAAGATTTCCAAGTTCTGCTTCTCTCATTATTCAAATTTGGAAAATTCAACTGTTTACCCAAAAGTTTTATTTGACAAAACTAACCACCTTGATTACATCTTTTAAGCTGTGCTCCTTGGTCTTTATTCAAGTAGTGTGTCTGCTTGCTTGGGTATGATGGGGTTCAGGAAGTGCTACCCATACATATGGCGTTCTGGCATTTGAGAAAACAGAAAAAGCAAGAAAACCACTTTCACCTTCCCCTACCCCGAAGCAAGTTACCAGATCCTGGTTTGAGATGATCCCTTCCTCAACCTGGAAGAATGGATTATTGTCTGGATCATAGGGACACAGAAGAATTTGAACAAACAAGTCAGGCCAAGTTGTCCTAGTTTATTACTGCTAGACCATACCTCTCTCATCTCCTTACACTTCTCCACAGCTACTCACTTCTTTGTCAAACCTAGCATAACAGTTGTGTTGTGGGATCTTAATTTCTGAAGTTTCCTGTGTCTCATTAAAGCTACATTAAATTTGCTCCTTTTCCTCTTGTTATTCTGTCTTTTATTATTGGAGCCTCAGCTGTGAACTTTAGCCATAGGAAAGAAAGCTATTTCTCATTTCTTTGGGGCACCTTCGGTTGTAACAATCTGTGATGTCATTGTACTATAATTAATTCATGCACTCGGAAAAGTTTTTCTTTTTTCTCAATTCTTGGGGATGGTGGACATTTGATCACTATCACTTGAAAGCATATTATGTGTTCTGTATTTCACATAGTTTAGCTATTAAGCTCTATTACTCTGATGATGTTAATACACAAAAATTTTTATCTACTTATTTCTAGTGACATGTAATATGCTAATACTTTTGGTTAGTGTGAGTGGTGTAGAATATAATAAAAAATAGTGGAGAGTCTCTATTACGTTAGATATAAATTTCACTAATTTCATTAGTGGTTCCCAAAAAAACTCTTTAATAATACTTTTGGTTAGTGTGAGTGGTGTAGAATATAATAAAAAATAGTGGAGTCTCTATTACGTTAGATATAAATTTCACTAATTTCATTAGTGGTTCCCAAAAAAACTCTTTAACAGATCTTGTGCAGTTTTCAATATAAGGATTAAAAATGGGCCCAAATGAAGAAGATCAAGAATTCTATTTGCATTAATTATTTGTTGGAAAATGGGCTTGAACTAGAAGGCAATAACATTTTATGGTTTTATTAAGACTTTCATTCCGGCCAGGCGTGGTGGTGCACGCCTGTAATCCCAGCACTCGGGAGGCTGAGGCAGGAGGATCGCTGTGAGTTCAAGACCAGCCTGAGCTATATAGTGAGTTCTAGGTCAGTCTCAACTACATAGTGAGACCCTGTCTCAAAAAAAAAAAAAGATTTTCATTCCAATAATTACATGCAGTGTTTTACATTCAAGTGTAAGTCATTTGATTTTTAGAAGAGTATAATAACATCTGCTTTTTATTGTCAAATTCTAATTCTCTGATTACTAGCTTAGGTACCAAGATTTGTATTATAGACCACTAATACCTAATTGATACACCTCTTGGTTATACTGTATATTTAAGTCCAAATTTTAGAATGGATATATACGTATTCATCTAAATCCCCATTGATCTAATATGTGAGAATTTGAATTTCCTTCATCACAGAAGTAAAAACAAAATTGAATCAAATCTCCCTATTCTTTCTTTCTCTCCCTTTCTTTCTTTCTTTCTTTCTTTCTTTCTTTCTTTCTTTCTTTCTTTCTTTTTCTTTCTTTCTTTCTTTCTATCTATCTTTCTTTCTTTCTTTCTTTCTTTCTTTCTTTCTTTCTGCTTTCTGGTATTGTGAATCTCATTGTTAACAGTGGATAAAGATTATATTTTTATTTTAGTTTTCTAAGACTTTTAGATTATGCCAACCAAATTCATCCAAAACCAATACTGCTTAGCTGAGCTAACTCCGATGACTGTTTATAAATCACTTCCTATCATATTAACCACAGGAAGGAGAGGTTTTTAGCTTTTTGTATTTGCTTTAAACGTCTAACTTTGGCTTCCATTATAAACAAGAATCGTGAAACACACTCATCCACCATCATAAACTTTTGACTGTTAAAAAACAAGTCCATAATAAAACGCTTTATTTCAAGCTTAAATTTAAAGCCAGGTGTGAGGGTGAGAAGGTTTGCTAATGTTGAACACGGGTCTTCAGCCACAGGGACAATTTGTAGTGTATGATGGATGAGGTTGATATTTTAAGAAAAGCCACCTACATTCTTATTTGCAGGAAACAGAATTGGAATTACCCAAGAATCTGTCCAACATGCTCTTTACTGTGTCGTTCATTTGACTCCAGATGGAAATCATGACATCTTTTACAAACAGTCAAGAAACTCCAGAGACATGGGAGTCCAATAAAACTGATGGCTTATAGAGAGTGGTAGAGCCCCTTTGTAATTACAGGGCTTAATCACTGCCTTTGCCTTCTGGCTGTTTTTCTACTCATTACATCTCATCTCCAAGGATGGCAGGGAAGGTGAAATACAGACAGCTGTGGTGAGGGATTTGGTGTGAGAGATGGTTCTCCAGCACCCACACATCCTCAGTGTGGGCTGAGATCTGGCGGCCAGCCCTTCCTGACCTCCACGCTGACTCACCCTGTGCTCGTTACCTAGTCATACTGCCTGTCTCAGCAGTATTTGCCCCACAGGCAGAGCTGGGCCCCCTGGCTCACCAGTATTGGGAGGGCATCACAGTCCTCCAGAGATCTTCCACTGCTAGAATGGAAAGAGGACTTCCTGGATATTCCTGGCTGTCTCTTGCTTTGCAGATGATGAAATCCAGGCCCAGGGAGAATGTCTGGCGATTAACTCCAAGTTCATACAGATTTCCTGTCTTCCAGGTGTGTCCTTCTACTCTGCCAGGCTTACTCTACAACTCATCTGCAATACTCACTACTAAAAGTCCATCTCTTTGGAGTACTGGAGTCCTATTCGAGTCCAATACCCTTTGGGAGGACGATTGGCCAATTAGAGAGTAAAACTGTCAGACACCTATTGCTATGTTGGATGTGGTGTTCCCCACCCAACTCATGCAGGAGTTTGTTCCCCGAAGTTGTATGTTAGTCTGTTAAAGAGGTTGGAAACTTAACCTGATTATGGAGTTTAGAATTGGAGTCTCTGGGAAGTGATGAGATGAGATTAGGCCAGTAGGCTGGAGCCCTCATGATTGAATCCTGGTAGCTGTATAAGCAAATAGAGACCACACAGAAATTTATAAGCACTCCTGCTATGGTGTAAGCATCAAGAGGGACCCTCACCACAGCCATACTGTTTGGACTTTCGGCCTCCATTCTGTGATCTAAATAAAGTTATTTTCTTTATTATGTAGCCTGCCTCAGATATTTCATTAGCATAATGAAAAATAGACTAATATGCCCATCCTAATAGGGGACACAGCTGTTAGGATGGACTTTTGGCGAATGAGATGACAAAATCATAAGGGTCTTTACTGGGCACTGTTGGGGACCCCTGACTGAGAGCCTGAGAAAGAACAGAGGGACAAGACTGGAAGTGTCTCTTTTTGTCTGCATCACTGTTTCTTCTGTGTCTTTCTTCCATTTCAATTCTCCATACCCTCAGCTGTCACCACCACGCCGAATCTCCAGAACATTTAGAAGACTGTTGTGCCTCTGACTATATTTAGCTTGAGTGTCCTGGCTGACAGCTGCTCCCTGGAGACAAAATATTATTATTGGTACCTTTGGATCATCAAGCCTTCTAGCTGTAGCAGCTGTTCAACGTCTTTTAGCTTCTTTTGTCCCACAATATTTTCATTTCCCCACTAAGGAGGCTGACTTCTAATTCTACATAATGTCAAACTGTGACAACTCCATCAGGATTTAGGAGGAATTCCATTGCTTTATAAGTAGCTTTGGTTCTGAATGAAAGTCATTGACTTCTCTGTCTTTCTTTATTTCAAAAAAGACCAGAAAGCAAGCCATATTTTTACCTTCTTCTTTTGAAGTTTTCCAAGGATAACTACTTGTGGGGGCTTCCAAGTATAGGTAATGAATGAAAAAAATAGCTTTGGGAAGTGGAGAGTCTTCAGATTGTGAATGAATGACTCTTACCTCTCCAAGCATCCAAACTGTCTAGAAAAGTTGCTCACCAATGCCTTCTTATATGGAAAGAGCTCATTTCTCAAATAGGGTTCATGAGATACTGTATGTTATATGTAAAACAAAGTACTAGTTATGGCTTTTCCTGCTCACTAAAGTATATTTAAGAATTATACGATTTAACACATGTGATATTCCATCCACCATTGACACTGAGATGGACTTTTATTGGCTGTCAAATTGACATGGATACTCCCTCCAAGGGAGTCTTTAAAAGACTACTAATATATGGAATGTATTGTGCTCCTTGACTTCAGAATCTCTTAGTCATGTTATTTCATGACTTAAGGTACCAAACAATGTATTATACAAACCTTCTGTCCAAAACCTATAGCTGACAAGGGAAGATCAAAGAGAAGTGGGCTATTGTGTGTAGTATAAATGAAGCAAGACAGGAATATTTGAAAGACAATACAAATCATCACAGTCTTTGGTTTTTATAAAATTATTCAAGATAGTAATGCATTTTAAAGAAATCCAATCTATGATTACCTGAATATTATAACACTGGAAGTTCACTTCTCCTTGCTGTAGTACATCTGTTAGAAATAGGTTTTCTTATTATGTGGAAAGGAAAATACAATGTGTGAATTTGGAGTTTTGCAGTTACTGAGATCTTGAGATTCAGAGAAGATCAGGTGCATTTCAGGAGTGCTATGGCCATACATTCTTGGGATTCAGTATAATGAAATAATTTCAAATTCAAATTCCACCTAATTGCTCTCATTTTGAGAGATAATTTAATCCTACCAAATTTTAATTTTATTATAGATTGAAAAAAACCAGGTACAGAGACCTCAAAGAATTACTTTAGGGTAAAATGGAAACTATTTAGTTGCAGATTGGCTATTTTATGAGCTATTATTTTTGTTGCATCTTATATGCAGAGGGGACTCAGCACATCATTTTTTCTTCATTTTAAAATAACTATTTTCCAATTTATTTTTTGCTTTATTAACATTTCATGAAATATCAGTTAAATTTGGTGTTCTTCTTTTTTCTCATTGAGTTTATTGCTACTTTTTAGGTATACAGTACAGTTACATTCATCATTGGGATCTTGTACCTTTACATGACAGGTCTTTGTTCTTACTTTTTCCTGATACCCTCAGTTTGTAATAACTAAAACTTGGAAACAGCCCAATTGGAGACTGGATAAAGAAGATGTGGTTTTTCTATAAAATGAAGTACTACTCAGCCATAAAGAATGAGAAACTAGAGTCATTTATAGGTAAATGCTTGCATATTGAGGACATACTCTGAAGTGAAATAAATAGAACACACATGTATAAATACTATATAGTTTCTCTGGTGTGAAAAACCAAAAGTGTAAATATGGTTCAAATTGTATAAGTGGAGTTCTTTTTTAATAGAAACTCAAGTGTATTTTATCTTAATTCCTATTAGCACTGGTTTATTTATTTTTTTAAGACAGGTTCTCATAAGGAGCCCATGCTGCCCTCAAATTCTCTATTCTGTCTCAGCCTCCCATGTTCTGGGATTACATGCATGTACCATCAGGCCTAGCTTCCTACTAGGTTTTAAGAGCATCTTGTCAAATGAACTTGGCAAATAGTGATATAAATTATTATTTGTCTACATGAAGATTAAAAGATTACTAAATGTAGTAACAAGACTGAAATGATTTATGCCATTAATTACCATACTTGATTTCCACAATTTCCTATGGGTGGACATTTATTTCTTTCCTTTTGTTATTATAAATAGTAGAGAATATGAAAGATTGGTAGAAACAAAATAAAAAAATCATATTAGTTGAAAATCCTTTCTGAATAAATTTACGATGGACCCCAAAACTTAAAGACATAACAAATGTGATTCATATTGCTAGTGGAAATCTAAAATGGTTTAGCCACTAAAGAAAAAGTTTGGTGGTTTCTCAACAACTTAAACATAAAATTACTGGGTGACCCAGTATGTCCATTCCTAGATACATATTCAAGAAAACAAAAAACAGATGTTGAAATAAAAACATGTACATGAAAAAAATGTTCATAGAAACACTATTCACAATAGCCAAAATGTGGGAACACCTAAAAAGACTAAAGGATGAATGGATAAACAAATTATAGTGTATTCATATAGTGATTTATTCCTCAGTCATAAAAAGAAATAAAGTGTATGCTACAACACAGACGAACCTTGAAAACATTATGCTAATTGAAAGACGCCGAACACTAAAGATCACATAAGATTCTATTCATAGGAAAGCTGGGTTTGCTCCACTGTGCCTGGCTCTTGTCTCTTTGTTAGACTGAGACAGTCTAGTCCTTGTACACATGGTATTGACAAATTGAGCTCTGGTAAAGAATTTTCCATGTTTGGATTCATATCAATAGTTGGTGTTACCCAGTTTTGGTGTTTTGGGAGTGCCTTCTAGAGACCCTTTCTAGGTTCTTCTTGTCCTGAACAAAGAAGAGGATAAAAAAAGCATGCATTTATTTATTTTTATTTATTTATTGATTGGGTACTGGGGATCAAACTTGGGTCCTTGTGCTTGCGAGGCAGGTGCCAGAACCACTGAGCTAAATCCCCGGCTCCACGATGCTTTCAAGACTTGCACTTGAGATCCTTTTACCTTAGCCCCACTCGGTGGTGGGATTACAGGCCTATGCCATCACGCCCAGCTGTGCTTACATTTTAAAGAAGGACTGCATTGCTATCTAGAGTGATTGCAACATTTTCAGTTCCTACCGTCAGTATACTCTGCTAGTGTCCCTGTTTCTTCACATGCTCACCAACACTGATCGCTTGCCTTCTCTCCTCCCGCCCTCCCTCCCTCCTTCTCTCTCCTCCTGCCCTCCCTCCCTCCTTCTCTCTCCTCCCCTCCCTCTCCCCTTCCTCCCTCAGCCTTCTTTCTTTCTCTTTCCTTCCTTCTCTCTCTCCGTCGTCCCTTTCTCTCATTCTTCCTTCTTTTCTGTCTCTGTCTTTCTTGCTGTCTCTGTCTCTCGATTTTTCTCTTTCATCTGGTGGACACAAAGTAATATACCATTATGGTTATCGTTTGTATCTCCTTAATGACCTATGATGTTAAAAATGTTTTTATGTGCTTGTTAGTCATTTGCATATTTTCTCTGAAGAAATGTCTATTAAAATTCTGTTCTCATTTTGAAATTGGATGTTTTTGTCTTTTTGTTCTTGTGCTGTAACAGTTGTTTATTCATTCTAGATACTAAGCTCTTGTTGTATATATTATCAGCAGATATTTTCTGCATATATATTGTCTTCTTTTTTTTATAAGATCCCTTTGATGCACAATTGTATTAATATGTATGATATCCAATGCAACCATTTTTATTTAATTTAAATTTTTTTTTATTTTTAAAAGAGACAGAATAATTTATTAGGGTAGATATAGGGTGTACTCAAGAATGGAGTCTGAGTGCCTGGAGAAATGAGGCACTGTATTTTTCTTTTCTTGCATATACTTTTGATGTCAAATCTGAATTCCTTACCAAATTTAAAGTTATGAAGATCCACCCCTTGTTTCCTTCCAATAGTCTTGTTTTTATTGTCATATTTAAGCCACTGATTTTCTCTGAGTTAATATTTGATTATGAAATGAAGTTGGGGGATCAGATTTATTCTTTTGTTCATGATTGCATAATCTTTTTTCAGAGATGTTTGTTGAAGAGCTTACTCTTTTCACATGGAATGATCTTGGTACCCTTGTCAGAAAGCGACTGATCATATATATTGCAGATGACTTAGACATAATTAATTCTATTCCTCTGAGTTATATGTGTACCTTTATGCTAGTACTATGCTTTTTTATGATGCTGAATATGGAACCCAAGACTCCAGGTATGAGAGGCAAATATACTACCACTGAGCTAGAACTCTCACCTTACATTGTTTTGATTATTGTAACTTTGCAGTAAGTTATGAAAGCAGAAAGTGTGAGTTTTTTTAAATTTATTTTTTCTTTTTTCAATATTGTTTTGGCTATGCCTAGCCACTAGTAGTTCCATAAAGATTTGAGGATTGGCTTTCCATTTCTGCAAAATGACCATTGGAATTTTGATAGGAATTGTTCTAAAGGTATAGATTTTGTTTGGAAACATTGCCATCTTTTAAAAATTACATTTTGCCATGGTAGGGATTGAGCTCAGGGACTAGCACATCTAGTCAATACCACCGAGCTACATTTCCAGCCTGTATTTTCCCTAAGCCTTTCTATCCATGAACACTGATGCCTTTCCGTTTATTTAGGACTTCTTTCAGTAATGTTTCATAGTTTTCAGTGTACAAGGGTTTCACTTCATTGGTTAACTTTATTGTCACATTTTTATGCTTTGGATGCTCTTGTAAATGGAATTGTTTTCTTAATTTTCTTTTTAGATTGTTTGTTATAGATCTATTAAAAACACAACTTAGGGCCGGGGATTTAGCTCAGTGGTTCGGTGGGCTGCCTTGCAAGCGCAAGGACCCGAGTTCAATCCCTGGTACCAAAAAAAAAAAAAAAAA
>NW_022900913.1:11166696-11222516 GCF_012274545.1 Fukomys damarensis
GCAAGCGCAAACCCGAGTTCAACACCTGGTACAAAAAAAAAAAAAAAAAACCAACAAAAAAAAAAACACAACTTAGTTTTCCTGTGTTGATCTTTTACCTGCAAATTTACTGAATTTGTTTTTTAGCTCTCATAGATTTTTGTTGGATTGTTTGGGATTTTCTATATATAGAATTATGTCATAGGCCAACAAATACAGTTTTATTCTTTCCTTTCCAATTTGGACACCTTTTGAGTGCTTTTTCCTTGCCAAGTTTCCCTGTCTTGGACTTCCATTACAATTTTGAATGGCAATGGGAAAAATGAGAGTGAGACTAGGATGTTCATTTTCACAACTTCTGCTCCACACTCTCATGAAGGTAATGGATTTTTCAGAAAAATTTCCATCTATTCCAATTCACAAACTAAAGCCAATGATTTAATAATGCTCTACTTTTCCCTCAGTGAGAATTTTGGGCAAACTTTTTGTGTGGAATATACATAGTTAAGAACCTAGAAATGTTGGAGTAGCCTTCCTAAGAGGAGGGCAAAGACTGTCTCAAGGCTGTGTGTCTTACTCAGAAAAAGTTGGACCTACTTTCTGATAAGAGTCTATTAACTCAGAAGGTTTTTTAAAAATCAAGGACACTAATTTGGTAAGAGAGCTACTTTCTTAGGAACTCCTAGTTCTCTGTAGTTATGTAAAATAAAATTTAAAAGGGAGAGGAACAGGGAACTGCCAATAGCTGACCGTTGGAGAAATGAGAGAAGAGCAGGAAGGAGAGAAGAAAAGCAGAGTTCAAAGGAAATCAGTGGAAGAGCAAGCTAGGTGCAAATAATTATTTCAGTGCCCCTTAGCATCACTATATCACTCCACAATGCAAAAATGCGATCAATAACTTGATTTTTTAAATGAGTACATTTCTCAGGCCTACTCTTGGACTCTGGGGCATGGACCCCATGATCCCCATCCACTAGAAGTGGGAGGAGAGGGGACCAGGATGCTGAAGAGTTGTTTGGGGCCGCACCATCAAGAATTTTTAGATGCTAAAGACAAATTTAGATGAAAGACAAAGTTACATTTAGTATAAGTATTCAGTACTTTTAACAAAAGTATCATAAATAAAAAAATTTAAAAGTTCTCAGAAGGGATAGTTTCAATTTCATGGATTTTGTATTTACATTTTGTGTTTTTAATTCCTTGTCAATGCCAGGGAAATTAGTCATTGCGTGAACTCATAAAACAATCCTTTAAAAACAGTTATTTGGATACATCTCTGTTGGGACAGAGAATGGAAGTGAAATATCACATAACTTATCCCTGTAAAAATGCGTTGATGATTTTCTTCCAACAGAACCTTCATGGCAGTGATTTGAGGATAGCTCAACCAAAAAGTATTTAGACCAGTGAACAGATGGTCATTTCCTAAGCAACTTATTCTTGGGAGACCTCATAATTAACTGTCCGAACCAGGAAACCTTTGAGGAAGGAGGGAAGAGTTATTAGTTATACCAGAACAATAGGCACAAACCAGTTCTGTCTTGGGCAAACAGAGATAGTTGGCTGGTCATTCTAACTAAAACCTTTAGGACCTGTTGCAGTTTTGTTCTCATTGTTGTTACTACACTGTCATGGAAAACTTGGTAAGAAGAGAAAATTTTTATTCTTCTACACAGATATTTGATGGAGGGGGGAAATAAGGACAGCATGTATTGTTATGGTGGCCTACTAGAGACCTCTGAAATGTTACCAGAAACCTCTGCAGTAGGCTCCAGTCTCCTGCTCAGTGTATGACACAAGCTGGAGAAAAAAACCTAAAAGACAAAGCTAAGAAAGACAGATAACGGGTGCCAGGACAACCACTGATGGTGCAACTGATAAAGCACCAGCCAGTCCAAGCCACTGATTTTTACTAGTAATCAACTGGCGTAAAGGCAAGCTATGTGCAAGGGCAACACAAAATTTGAGGCAGCACAGTCATGTGTTTTCTATGGAAATTAATGGAGACAAGGCTCATTAAGGAAAAGACAAAGCATTCTTGAATTAGGAACAGAATAGACAAAATATGTGGTTGTAAGTAAGAACATTGTCCTTCCATTTAAGAAGGTTTTAGTTGTGGGAACAGAATTTGGGTGCGAGTTACTCTGACCTCAGCACATAGGCTTCAGCCAGACTCATTTCTCAAAACAAGCCAGTTGTGAGGTTAACTCTGCAAAGCCTGCACTGATTACAGCCTGCTTTGAGCCTAATCCATATTGCAATGGCTGCCCCGTTCAGTTCTCCCATGTGCTTTTCTAAGAGTAGTCTGTTCTAGTATTGTGAGGCTGGACTGAGGCCAACCCAAATCAAGTTGATACCAAGGTGGCCAAGATAAAGCTGACCAGCGGGTTTAGTTCACACAGAGATGGGGGAAGAGGAACAGGGTTTAGCCTAAGGGCCCTTCTCATGCCCCGCTTAGATGTCATACCAGTGAGGCAACCTGGGACCACTTCAGTCTCGCCAGAGGCCACAAAGTGTAGGAAGCCCTTAAGATTTGATTGTTCCCAGGAATTAGTAGGAAATGAGTAGAATAATTCTGGTTAGGGCCAGTTTTACCCTTTCATACTTGCTTGATAAGTAAATATCACAACCAAGCAACCAACCAAATAATAAAAGCTTCTACATGAATGTACTCAATCATGGGGAGGACATTTATGGTTCTAGGGGCTAAAGGTAATGATGGTTAAAAATCAGACACAAGGGCCCAGGGATTTAGCTCAGTGGTTCAGTGGCCTGCCTTGCAAGTGCAAGGACCCGAGTTCAATCCCCAGTACCAAAAAAAAAAAAAAAAAAAAAAAAAAAAAAAAAAAAATCAGACACAAATTCCTTTACCTAAATATTCTGAAGGTTACTTGTCTGAATTTAGCAGAAATTTTTTGCTTACTAGTCACTCTCCAATGTAAGCTTGTCCATTTGTGGGTCAGTGTAATGAAGCCATGGTGGGTAAGGATGGTGACTGGTAGTAACAGCCAAAGTACAGTAGTCTTCTCTACTCACCGTGCTGTGTAGCCTGGTTTCATTTGTCTATGGTCATCTATAATGTGAAAAGATTAAATGCAAAGTCCCAGAAATGAACAATTACTAACTGTGAAATTGCGTGGTGAAATCTGATGCCACCCCAGCCATCTCCCCACTGTATATGTCACCTGCCTGTTAGTCATTCTGTAGCTGTCTTGGTTATCAGACTGTCTGGCGTGCTTTTGCAGTGCCTGTGTTCAAGAAACTCTTATTTTGCTTGATCATGTCCCTGAAGCATAAGAACAATGATGCTGACAATTCAGATATGCCAAAGAGAGGCTATAATGTATCTCCTACAAGTGAGAAGGTGAAAGTAGTGTGACATATTTTGAGTAACTCGAAGCTGACTAATATAACGGGTCTACTTATTTCGGGTAGAATGTATTTTGGGGTCAACCACCAAGTATAACATCATAATAAATGTTGTGTATATTCACCTAACATTTATTACAGCGTGTGTATTGTTGTAATTATTCTATTGCTGTTGATCTCTTACTGTGCCTGCTTAATCCATAAATTAACCTTTATTACAAGTATGTATGAGCATGGAAAAACACAGCGATGTAGGTTTTGTTCTATCTGTCATTTCAGGCAACCATATGAACATATGCCCTATGTAGCGAGAGGACTGCAGCGATAAAATCATCTGGGAGGATCTGTTGTGCACTGGGCACCAGCGGGCTAAGTGATGTGGTTACTTGGTAGCAGGTGGGTGCAGAGCTGGAATTAAAGCTTGTGCCCTTTACATTCTGCTACTGACATCCAATCCACAGGTATTATGGATAATGGGAAAAGCATGGAGATATGGATTAGGGGACCTCGGTCTTAGCTCTGTCTTTAATAATTGCAAGTCATGCGCTCTCTCTGAATCATAGTTTATTCACTTGCTAAAGGGAGTTAATACAAGCCCTCCCCAAATTCCAGAATGCTGGTGAATAAATATCACATGTGATGTATATCAAAATACATTTGACAGTAAAAAGAGCTGTGATGAGTTAATAAAAGGATTTTAATTACCCTTTCATCAAAACTTAGGAAAACTTCTTGCAGCCTTGAAACATTTTCTGCTGTATTTTTTATTTAAAAATTTTTTAAATTATTTTTTTCCTGCTCTATTTTTTAGATCTGAAGAATGGGGCAAAAAAGCGTCTTTGTCTCCTCACTCATCCAAGCATTTTTCTGTCCTCAGAGGAGACTGTGGTCCCCTGTCCCCATTTTCTCTCTTTTCCTGGATTGAGATGTTAGTGGTAGAATGTATTTCAGGTCATCCACCGAGACCACAACAATAAGGAAGGATTGAACCATTCGACCCCGTGTGACTTCCACTCAGAGTGTGCAGAGGAGATTCCTTGTAATGTCGCTTGGATGATGCAGGCAATAAAATATCTGCCATTTTGCACTTTCTGTCACCCAGATGGGTTCCTCACCACTGTGAAGAAATGTATAATACACTTTCTGTTTGTTGTCATACTAATTGGTTTATTTTGAGATTTCTTCATAGACTTTTTGAGGAGGTACATGAAGGTTGGATTGTGGTCTCTATTTTTTCTAAATGAGCTAACTTGTTACCATAAATTGGCCCACAGATTTCAAGGTGGGCCAGTTAGGGAGCTATGTCTTAGTTTTCCAGAAATGTATAAGAAACTCCAACATGTTTCCAAGTGTTAGTATGAGTAGTAATGTCTCTTTAATACTGGCATCCTAGAAACTCAAAGAATGTGCCAACAACAAGGCAGGCCTTGAGAATAGCATTTTGTAGTTTCCTGTTTTGCTTCATTTATTAACTTGCTCAAAACAATATATTGAAAGTGTCAAAAACAGCATGCTTTAGAGTTAATCTTCTTATGTGCAAGTCCTGGTTCTCCATGAAATATGAGCTGTGTGACCTTAAGCGATTGACTTACCATCCCCAGTTTCTTCTCTTGAAAAATAAGAAGCACAGTGGTTGTTGTTAGGATGCAGTTAGATGGTATAGAGAAGGCACTTTAGCACAATGATTGGTGTGCACTGCGATGATGACTCTTCTCCTGTCACCACAGCACTGCTATTGCTGGCGGGGTACCAGTGGGTGCACAGTGCCCAACGGGAATGATGCGAAGTGTGAAAGCCATGTATTTACCTTGTGATGTCGTGGGACAGAGGCTGGAGAGATATGGGTGTGAGTGAGATCTGCTTTCTTACCAAACTTACCATTTCTTTGGGGAATGAAGAACCAGAAAATGAGGTGGCGCTGGGAAATGTCAGCCTTGTTTTGCTGCACGGATAAACATAGTTCTGCAGTAGAGTACTTGAAGCCCTGCTCCCATTCTGTTTTTCCGTTAGACTATGCCAACAATTCTAGTTGATAATATTGTGAGGAAGAAAGACTTCTACTCTTTGGGGGCTTGCAGAGGGAAAGCTACAGCTGAGGTATACTGCAGGGATGGATTGTAGCTTGTATGACTCTTGCAGAAAATAAGGAGTCCAAAGTTCTTGACAAGAAAGACGTCTACCTCAGAAGCCATACTTTTTTATTTTTTCTGAGCAATTTCTTGACCCTGTTTTAGCTGCCTCCATTGTAGCAGACTGTAGGTATTCCAGACTTGGAATTTTATTAGCTAGTGTTAAAGAATAACTAACCACTTAGGGGGCATTCCCAGTTGTTTATTGATGAAAGAGCCGATTCTCATCTGATAAGAAAGAGATAATCAGCAAGTCCTTATGTATATTTTGATGCCATGGAAAGTGATCTTCCTTACAAAGGCTTACTGGAGTAAGACACATCCTTGTTGATTTTGTTCTTGTTTATAAATCCAGCAGATGGGCAGCTGTTTTTCGTATTTATAATTACAGCTGCGCTAGTATAAAGAACTATTTTTAGTGTTCCATTCTCTGAAGGAAATATCTGAGAACCCAAAGCTTCCACTAGCAATTGAAATCATCTTAGGTACATTCCTGATCTGAACAACCTACCTAAGCTGTTGTATAATTTGCTTCCCTAGGTAACTGGAATTTGGTTGTAATATCGTATGTAGCTCCTCTGAGAGGCAAGTCTTTGGCCTTTGCTTATTTTTGTCCCCTTTTCACATGTGAATGAACATTTTTTGTTGCAGGAAAACCAACACATTGCGCATATGACAAAGCACAAAAACTGTCTAGAAAAATATCTACTGATCATTTAATCATGATCCATGACTAATAGTTATCTGAGTGGAACTGAGGGTAATGACTCTAAGGGGTTCATAGGAAAAATATGCTCAATGTTTCCTCCCAGGATCAGTGAGGTAGTTTTTTCCTTTTGCTCCTTAATCTCAAAATGCCTAGCAAGGACATTGTATATCCCTGAGAATGTCCTTCTGTAAAGCTCTGTACTTGCTGTTCTTATGAGAAAGAGAAGAAATCAAAACAAGAAATTTGCTGTCAACCAGATTTGTTGAAAGATTATTTTTAAAAGCTCCTAACTCAATTTATTCATGACATTAACTTTACTCTCTGTTGGACATAGCATCTAGAGCAAAAGCTTCTGTGAAAATAGTTTCTGAAAGTTCAATTTCAGGACATGATTATTGCCTTTTAGTTTTGTTTCTAATGTAGAGAAGGTGGAGACCTCTGATAGACACTATTCTAGTATGCTTTGGAATTAAAAAGAGATGAAACTCAGAGATATTTCTTTCATTGACTGTAGTCATCGTTTGAGCTTCATATTTTAGCTTCAAGGGAAAATTAGTTCTTCATAGAGCACATTGTGGTCTGAAGGTACAAGGAAGTGAGGTACCTCGTGTAATATCCTGAAACAGATACTGGGATGTTCTGCTCCTGCCCAGCACCTCTGGGTATATGAAGAGACAATATCTAACGAAAATCTCATAGTGCCTGAGGACCTTCCAGAGCCATGGAGGGCATTTTCTTTGGAAAATGAACCTATCATATCAACTCAAATTTTAATCTTAGACATTATTTCTTGGTTATCTTTTTATGTCTCAACATAAATGTTGGCTCAGCAGGAGAGAACTGTGACATCAGCTCTGTTCAAAAGTAACCTTCTGAATTCATTATTCTGTTTCTAGTCAGCAAGCAGGATCTGAGAATAAGATCATTTAACATACTTTTACTGTTCCACTAAGCAAAAATGCAATAAAAATAAATAGTAGTTAAGGTGAACTGAAAATCTGAAGTCTTTTCAACAGCACAGACCAAAGTACCCTTATTCAGAGTTTTTTCCTCCCAATTTCATGGTCTCGAGAGAATTGGATGATCAATAGGTGTTCACAGAGGCAGGAGCTAAAGGATCACCGACTTCAAATCTTCCAGCTGACAACTCCTTACATCTGTCACATTAAATATAGTTCACTTTCTTCACCTTACTCACCAAAGTGGCATTTATCAAAGTCTCACACAAAGGCAAGGTTGGTGAGATGATGAGATCGCATTATTTAATAGACTTCTAAAATCGAATAAGAATGATAAAGTTTAACTTCAGATTCTCTCATTGTTATTTAGGGCTCAGATAAGTGCTCACCAATATGCACGCACCACTCAGGACATATATTTACAGAAAAGGGTTATTCATCTGGAGTGATTTGTTTTTTTTAAAACAATGGTGTGAGAACAGTATTGATGCTTATTTTTTTTGTTTCCATTGAAGTGGTGACACCCTATTTGGCAAACTACGAATGATGTCTCTGAGCAGAAACATTCTAGCCTTCAAAACACATGCATTCATTAAATCCTATAGTCCTCTAACCAATCGTATAAAGTTACATTTGGAGTTATAATGTATCATGCAGTATTTAAAGTTCCTTCTTCAGCTTGGCCATATCCTACTGCAACAATTCATCAAATGAACTAATAGGTATGTCGGGATCATAGAGTGAAGATCTGACTTCCTCTAGGAAAATCCCTCAGATACCTGATTTCCCAAGTTCCTGTCTCCCCCAGTAACTTATCTGATACCTGATGTGGGACACAACATACCTCTTACGTACACAGATGTCCTTATCTGTTGATCACTACTTAGTCGTTTCTACCAGAAGTTAAATTCTATTTCACATAGATGATGACTACCTTGAAGGCACACAGCCCTACCTGTGACCCTGTATGCAAGATCTTTTATGCAGTGCTTTCTGTCCAACTCAAAGCCCAGCATTTGTTTCTGGAATGTTTCTTTCTTTGTTTATTATTAGAGAAATAGATGAATTATGCTATGGGATTTGTTTTAAGAAATCATAACAATGTATGTATCCCTCTTCAAAGTAGGCATTGTACTCAGTCAAATAATAGGACATTTCTGGAATTCCCTTGAGAGGGTTTATCACCCACACAAGGGAACGAAGCAGCATTTCACACCGACCTTTCCAGTCTCCGACTGTCGCACTCCCTGCCTCTCTGTCACTCACCGTGGCTGCATACAGCCTTGTCCTACATTCTTGACCACATGAGCTGAGTCTTTGTGAACCTGTGAGTGAGCTGTCTCTCTTTGGACTCCTCCTCTGGACCCTACAGGGGAGGAAGCAAGAGCTTCCTGGGAACAGTCAGCCTTTCCTTACAAATCAGCCCCGGAACAAAGATGTAAGAGAACTGTTTTCCTCTACTAATCAAATGCTTTTCCATTTTTCTAAATGTCTTAGATTTCTTCGCTGTAGTCCCGGCTCTGGTGTTTTACCCATGCAAGAAGGTGGCACGGACTCAAATTTTTTTGTTTTTGAATTCTTCCATTCCCAGCTCTGTATATATTTAATAGTATAATCACTAAGGTATATTAATCTTTAGATAGTTAACTCTATGTTACTACTATTGACTTCTTTCCTCTCATTAGTGGTGGTAATTATAGCATTTAGTAGATACTTGCCATATGTCAGTATCGGGTTTATCTTAGAGTTTATCCTATAATTGTAGATCTTTCTTCTAAGGTTAAGGGCAGTACATTTTTGGTTCTTATGGTATGTCAATATTCAGTTTGTCTTGGACAATATTACCATTGATGATTTACTTGGCATCACCAGGATCTGATAGTTACTGTTAAGAGGCTTTCCTATATGCCAGTACTCAGATTACTGTTGAGACATTAGCAGTATTGTGATCCATTCCTGGAGAACTGGGTGCTGGGACAATTATACTTTAGCGCCCTGTCCCATGTTAACAGAGGTGATCAGATCTTGGGACAGAGGCAAAGGACTGTAGTTAGTTACACCCTGAGTGCATCACTAAAAAGCAGACTAAGATGTGCATACTGGCAACCAAGTCTTTTTACTATGTGACTGCTTTCCCAAGCATCAAACAAAACAAAAACAACAGACATAGGACAACAAAATGCTTTGCAAAACTCCTAAATCCCCAAACTCAACCCATGGGGCATTGAGGGGGAGGAAAAGAAATGCCACCCAGCTGACTTATTTGAAAGGATAATAGGAGATTAAAGAACAGATCAGTGAGTTGCTCCGCGGCTCACAGAAAATACAGCCTATCAGATAAGGGAGGTTTATTACAAAAACAATCAGGGAGCTTATAAAAACACTAATAGAAAGGTAGCTGAGCTAAACAGAGTGATATAAAACCCAAGTGAGCAGTTTAGCAAAGAACTAGAGGCCACAAAAAGATTCCAAACAGAAATGCAAGAGATTAAATTTTATATTGAAAATATGGGCAACAGAAGTGACCAGTCAGTGTGAGGATAGAATATCAGAATTAGAAGATAGGGATGCTGTCAGAAAACAACAAGAGAACATAAAAAATGTATGCAACAGCTGCAAAATGATACAAACAGGACTAATATAAGGTTAATTGGAATTAGTGAAAAAAAAAAAACTAGCACAAATGGCAAGAAAAACCTGTTTATGAAAATAATAGCAGAAAAATTTCCAAATATTGGACAGCACTAAACATACAGATAAATGAGGTGTATCAAACATCAAATAGCAATGATCAAAAGGGAACTTCTCTGTGTCACATCATAGTTGAAATAACAAGCAATGAATCATTTACGAAAGTTAACCCATTAGAATTACAGCAGACTCCTCAACACAAATCTTAAACACCAAAAGAATTTGAACTGAAATGTTTGAGGCCTTAAAAGGTAACAACTTCTACCCAAGACTTATATGTACTGCAAAACTTTCTTTAAAAATCAATGGAGATATAAAGTGTTTCTATGACAAAGAGCACTTTAAGAAATTTCTGGTCACCAAACCAGCATTACAAAAAATTACCAAGTCTATCCTAGAAAGAGACTATAAAACCAATAGTATATAAACATACCTAATAGAATGAACACACCAGGCAGGTCAAGCAATGTGTGGTAGGTGGAGCAGAAAGTGGGTGGGGACCAGCAACAGAAAAACGATGCAACGGCAGGAGTAAGTCAGTACCTCTCAGTAATAACCCTCAATATGTAGTCTCAACTCCCTGATCAAAAGTCAGAGATTGGCAGAATGGACCAAGAAAGAAAACACAATAATGTGCTGTATAAAAGAAACACATCTAATCCAAAAAGAAATGTACAGATTAAAAATGGAGGTAAGGAAAACATCATTCTATGGGAAGCTGGAAAAGAGGAGGAGTAGTTATCTCTATTTCAGACAATATAAACTTCAAAAAGTGATCAAGAGAGGCAAAGAAGGTCACTACATACTGGGTAAGGGAACAATTCAACAGAATTGTGAGCATATATGCCCTGAACACCTATGTGTTCATCTTCATAAAACAAAGACGATTGGACATAAAATAAATCAGATAAACACTAACACAATTATAATGGGGGACCTCAATACCTCACTGTCACAAATAGATCAACTAGTCAAAAAATATCAACAAAGAAATATCAGAGTTGAATCATGCCTTCTCATAAATGGACTTAATAGATATCTAGAGTCTTGTACCCAACAACAACAAAATATACATTGTTCTGAGCAGCACATGAGACTTTTTGCAAAACAGAACACATGATAGCCTATGAAGCATTTGAAAAAGTCAAAATTATCCCATGTATATTATCAAATGATAGTGCAAGGAAACTAGAAATCAGTGGCAAAAGAAACTACAGAAATTATGTGAGCACATGGAAATTAAATAAAACCCTCTGAATCATCAGTGGGTCACAGAAGAAACCAAGGAAGAAATTAGACTGTTCCAAAACAGTATGGTCATCAACACATGAGTAGATCGAGAAACTCTGGCCTTTATACATAATGGAGTACCTCTCTTCCACAGAGAAGGGTACATTTGAGTTATTTGTAGAAAAATGGATGCACCTTGAAACCATAATGTTAAATAAAATAAATCAGTCACACAAGTTTAAATATCACATGGTTTCTCTTATACAAAACACCCAAATTATAAACAAAGGGCAAAATACAACATAGATAACAGGAAAAAAAGAGGTGGAAGTGGGAGGGAAAGTGGGGGAAAATGCAGCCAGGAGGGAAGGGGAAAGGGATGTAAAGAGAATTAAATGTGTTACGTACATGCACCAAAGATTAAAAATAAATATTAAGATATAGAAGCAAATCTATATGATAACACTAATAATTAAGAGCATTGGAATGACCTTTCTCTTTTCGATCCCTAAGTCCTATCCTCTTGAATACAAAATTAATGAGGTCCTTTTTAGATGGAAGTTTTATGAAGGGCTTTCTCTTAGTGAAGAGGAACTTCTAGTTATCCTATACTTTTAAGATTATCCTAGAGTGTCGTTTCCATGAAGTCAGCAGTTGTGTCTATTTTTGCTCACCAGCATATCCTCTCCTCAGAACAGTGTTTGGCACTAGTAAGTTCTCTGAAGTTTGGCACTAGTAAAGTGCAGTCTGCCCTTGGACTATTTCAAGAAGTTCAAAGAGGTTGATAGTTCCCGTTTGTGAAGGCAAGTGTTGAGTGTGGCTTGGAAAAGCCGAGTAGGAATCCACACATGGTCCTGTGTTCCTGGAAGCTTTTTTAAGTCCATTGGACATAATATGCTCAGAACAGTTAAGGTTGGAAACTGTCTGATGTGTCCATACAGATAGAAGTGAACAGGGAGAGCTCCATTACTGTAACATGTTAACTAGATACAGGTTTTAAATTTTGCCTACAACACTTTAAATTGTTCCTGATTGGAAACCACACCCTGGCCAAGCAACTGGAAAATAGAAGTAAAATTTTTTTCCTGTTTACTGACTACCTGAGCAGTTGGATTAAAAGAGCTGTGCTATATTTTGGCTCTGTTTAAGAATTCCATTTGTTATTGTGCACTATTATTTTCAGTGTGAGAAATGTAAAATAAACAGAAGTCATAGGCTTGAATAGCACAATAACCAGAGGGAACACATTGTTAGGTTCTCAAAACACAGGTTCCCTTGCAGGGAACAAGTGAAGAACGGCATCTTTTCAAAACATCTCATTAACATCCCGGTATGTGTGTCCCGGTAAGCACTGGCAAGTGTCAACCAGTGGGGGCACAGATACCTAGTTTTGAGCCCCAGGTGTCAAGTTATCAAGGTTTAAAACTAACCAAACAAATAAACAGTCACCTTAAAACATACACCAGGAGCATAGCAAAGAATATTTGCACTATGAAGGGGCTTAGTGAACATCCAATCAAATATCCATATTGTGGACAAAAACGTTAAGTGGTGATAGGCTCCATAATTGGGGTAGTACCAGAGCCAGTTAGAAACAGCCAGAATTTAAATTCAGTAGCATCTCGCTAGTATGCTATTAACCTATTTCTACAGTGGGATCAGCATAGGTTACACTGGAACAGTCAGGTTAATGCCAAATTCTTCCTGCTGAAGGATGTTGCCCTGGAAGGTTTGCCCTTGGCAGCTCCACAGTCGGCCTTTGTGGAGCTCCTCAGCGAAACAGTCAAGACACACATTTCCATGTCTGGACCATTGTAGTGCTTTGGGTGGTACTGACATAGCTAAGAGAGGGAGATTTGGATTTAAGAGTTTATTATTTTTGCTCAGGCCTTGATGTGTTAATGGCCCAGGCACAAACAGTGCAGTTTGTTTATTGTGTTATGTAGATTTCTTTAGGGCCTTTAGAAAATTGAGCAGAGTGGAAAGAATGGGAGGAAAAACAATGAAACAAAAGGTCACTATAAATGCTCAAAGGAATCCTATAATGTCTTGGACGCATTTTGAGCATCTGTGTAATTCTCTAGCGTCCCAAAGTTCCCCATTTGAAGCAATACCTTCCACAGTCCTACGCTTATGTGTTCTTGAAGAAATAATTATCCTCCCTCCATATATATTGTTTTCTTATGTAATAGTAAATGTAAATTTTGATACATTAAAAAAATAAACTTTTGAGGCTGAGAGTGTAGCTCAGTGATAAAGGATGCACTTAGCATACACAAGGCCCTGGGTTCAGTGCCCAGGACTGATAAATAAATAAATATTTAACTTTTAAATTAAAGTATAACAAAAATGGAGAAAGGCACATGATGGGTTTTCACCAGGTGAATATAAATTATAAATAACATTCAGGCCATGATATAGAAAATTTCTGCCAATCTGGAAACCTTCCTCATTACTTGTTCCACTCACTCTCCGGCTTCTCTTGTCAAGTTTGCCTCTATCTTTACTCATCACTGATGATCAGTTTTGTAAATTTTTGAATTTTATAGAAATGAAATCATAAAGCAGGTACTCTTTAGTGTCTGATCTCTCTTGTTCAGCATTTTGTCTTGAGATTCATTTATTCAATGGAGTAAACTCATTCATTTTTTTGGTAAAACATTTATTGGTATATTTTAGATATATATACTGATAACATTCATCGTAGAGAATTTGTACCTGTACATACATGATATATCTTGCTTATTTTTTTCTCCATTTGATCCCTCTTTCTCTCCTTATTTACAAAAGCTTTGTTTCCATTTTTCCTTCTATTCTCTTTTCTTGTTTTCATTCTTGTTTTCACATATCACTGCCTTGTATGAATAAATCACACTTTGTCTATTTAGTGCCATGAACTTTTAAGTTGTTTCTAGTTTTTGGTGGCTGTGAAGTGTGCTTCTCTCAGCATTCTGGTACATGTTGTTTGGTACACATATGTACTAATTTGCTTTTGGGGATATACTCAGGAATAAATTGTTGGCCATGAGGGAAGTATGCGTTCAACTTTAGTGGCTATGGCCAAACTGTTTACAACTGATTGTACTAATTAACATGGCCAACATCAGTCTTTGAAAAATCCAGTTGCTAGTTATTCTCATTTGAAGTTGGTGTCCTGTTGGGAATACAGTGACTTCCTTGTGGTTTTACTTCCCATGCTCTTGATGACTGATGTCACTTTTTCATATGTTTACATGGTCATTTAGATGTTCCCTTTGTGAAGTGCTCAAGTTCCTTGCCTATTTTTTTACTGTATGGTCTGTCTGGTTTTCATAAACTTAAAGTTATATATTATCTATATATAGAGAGTATATGTTTGAGTATGTGTTTTACAAATTTTTCCCAGTCTGTTATTGGCATCTTTACTTTCTTTATGGTGTCTTTTTGGTGAAATGAAATTCTTACTTTGAATGAAGTTGAATTTATCTATCAACTTACAGTTATTGCTGTTGTGTCTTTAAAAATTCCTCTGCCTACTCCAAGGTCATAAAGATAATCTTTCCCCCCCTAAAATCTTTATGGTATTTTCATTTACTTTTGCAGCTCCAATCCATCTGGAGTTAATTATTATGTATATGTGAAGTCGAGATTTTAAGATTTTTCTTTTCTTATAGATTCTAACTGGCCCAGTGCAATTTATTGAAAGGGTCATTTTTTCTTCACTGGATCTGATGTGTCACCCTTGTCAAAAATCCAGTGACAGTTTTCTGCACTGTCTTCTGATTCATAGGTCTGTTGCACTGTCCTTGAACTAATACCTCTCTTTTTTTTTTTTTTTGTACTGGGAATCGAACTCCAGTCCTTGTGCTTGCAAAGCAGGCAGCGGAACCACTGAGCCAAATCCCCAGGCCTACTTCATTTTCTTAATTGCCATGGCTTTGTAATGTGTCTTGGTATCTGCTCATGTAAAAACCTCAATTTTTTTCTTCTTTCAGATAGTGTAGACTCTTTCTGATCCTTTGCATTTCCATATAAATTTTAAATAAGATCACACTTTACACAAAAATCCCTGCTGGGAAGTAGATTTACTGGAGAATAAATTATACTTTTAGAATATTAAGCTTTTCAATTCATTAGAATGACATCGCTTTCTACTTAATTAGATTTTAAAGATTTCTGTCAATATTTGTAATTTTTAGGGTAAGAGTCTTAAAAATATATCAGATTTGTTCCTATTTTCTTGCATCATAATACTCACCAAATTTGGTTGTAATGGATTGTTATTTTTATGTGCTGTTGGATTTGATACATAAATGTTGGAGGAACAGTCTAGCTCCTATCAGTATCTTTGCCAGACTACGAGGATCATGTGTGAAGTCCTACCAATTGGGATTATTGCTCATTGCAACAAGACAGCCTGTACACAAATAAGAACCATGGATGGTTCAGGAAAAGGGATTTAGAAAGGATTATAGGTCATAGGATTTAATGTTTTCAGAAAGAGTTCAAGGAAATGGAGCCTTGACTTAGCCCTTGTCCTTGCTGGGCCTGAATAGCAAGGAGTTGTAGCGAGAATCTTGCTGTTAGTTTAGAGAGGAAGCTTCATCTGTGGTTTCTGATCCTTCCCAATGTCTAATTAAGTTGCTGCTCTTCTGTCGCTGCTATGCAGTTGCCCTGGCCTGTCTTCAAGAAGAATCCTGTCATGTCAGTAAGAGAAGAAGCCTCCAACCTTTGACATTGCTCCTTAATAATTTTCCGTGTACTTGTTTAAAGATGGATCACATGCGCAGCAGTGGTCCTGTAAGATTATAGTAGAGCTGAAACATTCCTGTTGCTCAGTTGTGTTTCAGCCACTCTAGTGTCACAGCTAAGAGCCATTACTGATGTGTGCTGGGTAACAAACTTAGTGAGCTGGTAGTCATATATAAGAGTATAGCTCACACAATGATGTATAATATGAACCAGATAATGATCATAAATACTGTGTTCCAAAATATTTTGTCATGTACTTATCCTCTATTTCTGCTCATTTGTGTTCTTTTGCCTTTTTTCTCTCTCTTAGATGAAGCAGCCTAAAAAATTGTCATCCTCCCTATGGTTTTTTTGAAAGATTTTTCTCATAAGGTGCTCTTATGCTGTTTTTTGGAAGTTATGCTAGAGGTTTAAAGAATATTTTTGACTTATTCCAACCTAATATAAATTCATTCTTTACCATGTCTAAGATAATGCTAAGGCATTAAAGCATTTTCACTCCCTTTATCCCCTTTCATTTTATTGTTGTGCTGCTTAATCATCTATCTATCTGTAAATATAAATAGTCACAAGATATTCAAGATATTATCACTGTTTCATAAAATTAATACTCATTTAGTGACATAACTTTACATTGATCATTGATCCTATGTGAGTTTTGCATTGCAATCTTCAATCTAACTTATTGGGGAAAAGCATTGCTAAGTGTCAGATCCATTTTGGGCAACCCTTTTCTGGCATCTCCAGACCACTTTCACAGCCTTCAACTCTGTTTTGTCATTCTAGTCCTATGAAATTGCATGAAGCTCTGCTGGCCTCTCTGCCTTTCACTATCTTCTGCCTAGTCTCAGTCTCTAGCTCAGTACCAGGAATGGACATCTACCCTGAAGGCGAGCTTGGAATGCCAAAAGTTGGGCTCACCACTAATGCTTCCCTTCTTTCTTGGATCTGGAGCTCAAATTCTGTGTGGTAGCACTGGCAGTTCTCTTATGCCTTTAAACGGTTTTGTAAAAATTAAATACTTTACTCGTAAGTTAAATAAATAAGTTGCACATATGTAAATACCGAATAGTTTCTCTGGTGTGAATAAACTATAATAGTACGTAAGATCCTAATGAGATAATTGACAATGTGAAATAGGAAGAAAAGGGCTAAAAGTGTAGGGAAAGTGGGAAGGGTAGGGGAAAGGTAGTAAGGGAAAGGAAAAAATAGGAGAAAATGAAAAAATTGGCAATAAAGTGTTTTTAAATGGGGAAGGAAGGAGGGGGTGAAGGGAGGGCAGGGGTATGGGGAAAAAATGAGAACCAGGACCTGTCATGTAAAGGTACAAGATCCCAATAATGAATGTAACTGTACTGTATACCTAAAATGTACCAATAACCTCAATGAGGAAAAAAAAACTTGAGACCTGTCATAAAGGTACAAGATCCCAATAATGAATGTAACTGTACTGTATACCTAAAATGTACCAATAACCTCAATGAGGAAAAAAAAACTTGTCTGTTCTTTAAGTTTTTCATAACTACTCCATACAGCTAGACTCAAAAGTCCTGTAACTATGCTTTCCATGCAGATATTCTGTGATGCACGGGAAGCCTGTGGTCATTTAAGAAGTCAGCTGGTATCATGGCTGAAAGAATCTGCATGTGGAGAGAAGTAATAGAGGCTGCTTCATCTCAGTGAACCCACTGCTAACTCCTGATCTTCTTTGTTCCGAGTTGGCACATGGTATGAAACAGTGCCTCACTCCTGTGAACCAGGGCAGCTCCAGAGTGACGTGAATAAAGCAGGTGACTTCCTGAGTGTGTTTAGTAGGCTGGTGGGGTCCTCTAGTCATAAAACGCATCTTATCCATCCTCACTTCAGCCTGCTACTGATGCCAGAACTCCTTTTGATTAGCAAAATATTCTACAGCATGAGAAAGTCCAAATTTAAAACTTGGAGAGCCCAGAGTAACACGCTGACTTTTGTGATGCCAGGCAGCAAATTTTTCCTGAAGAGCAGAAATAGGGAGCTGAGAGAAGCATGTTATGGTGGAGAGAAAAGAGAAAAACAGTCTGCCAACAGCAGGATCATGCCCTGGTGGGGCCTAAAGCAGAGAGCAGGTGATCCTTTCATTTCTGCTTTGATTGGAGGGACCAGGCACTCTGCTACTCCCCACTTCCGGTGTGGATCCACAGCCCACTGAGGTGGCAAGGTGGGTAACTGAAAATCCATTTTCCAATTGCCTTTACCCTTGTGCCACTGCATCCAAGGCTGGGAGATTGTTTCAGAGGAAGTCAGGTGGCAGGATGAATATCCTCATTTTACGCTCCTCTGATCTTTGGGGTTTTCTCTTACTAATCATTTGTCAGGGCACAGCCCTTTGACAAATCTGTTACTGCTGAAGCTTGGTGTGCTATTCATATATAAATACTCCCCATCTGTTGTCTGTTTGCGTATGATGTTCTATAAATTCATTAATGGGTGCCACTGTTCATTTAACTGTCACCGCTGTCTCTTTTCTTGACAAGCCTATATTAAACTCTCTTATGACGGAACAAAATAAAACCACCCAGCCGTAGGGGCCTATTTTGGCTAAGGAGGAATGTAGTAGGAAAAAAAGCTGCAGTTTTTCTTGGGCAGGAAAGGGCCATTAAGACTCATCAGTGATAGTTTGTGTGTAAAATTGAAGGGTGAAACTTCCTTCTCGGATGCAAGGGAAACCCTCCAGGAAATTAGGAAATGAATGAGGAAGGTAAGGTGGAATTGTCAGAAGAACAGCTGCAGTTTGGGGAATGGGCTGAAACCAATTCCAACTTCATTTAAACATGTCTAAAGCCGAACTTATTTTAGACCACTTTGGTCTCCGTAGTGTTTTAGAAACCACATCCCATTCGTGATCCCTCTGCCTCGAAGACTCAAGCCCTTTAGCAACAGTGGAAATCCAACTGCTGCAGGTGCCCCTTCCAAGAGAGTCATCTTCAAGATCTGCTTCTCTGTGTCCTAAAATTTAAAAATCAATGTTTTGGGATTTGTCAATTGACAAAAATTTAGCATTTAATGAGGTGCTTTGTTTCTAGAGGAATATAGATTGATAACATCTAGAGCGGTAGACAGCGTAGCAGTCGGGATTCTGCCAGAGAAATGGAGCCAGCCACCACGGGGGCCGGCTTGGTGGACAGTCAGGGAGGAAGAGCAGTCAGGAATCTGTCAGGCCAGAGAGCACACAGAAGTCTCCAAGTAGGTGTCTCCTTCCACTGGGCAACCTCAGTTTTTCTCTTAAGCACTCCACTGGATTGGAGGCCTGTCCTGTTACACAGGGTCATCTCCTTTCTCTAAAGTCAACTGGCTGCAGATGCTAACCGGATCTACAAAACAGCAGCATCTAGGACAGTGTTTGATTGAATACCTGGGAACCATTGCCTCCTTGCCACATTGATACCTGAGATCCACCATCCTTAACGGTCATGGAAAACTCTCCTCTCGTCTGAGCAGAGTTATTGGGCAGTGCTGCGCAGTGTTTTCCTTGTAAGTAGTGTCAATCCTGAGGACCTGCCTTGTACAGTCTACTCTGAATTCCCTGAAGATTCCTAGGTGGAAGAGAGCCTAGGTCTTCCTCTCCTTCTTCCCAGTCCTGAACCCTTCAGTAGCAATGTAGGCTGGGAACACCAGGCTCCAGGGTAGAAGGTTCTTATTTTCATGAAAGCTGTACAGAATGAGTGTCTGTCCACTCAGTCAACCATCTCTTTTCTTCTGTTCCTTCATCTCTGGAGAAGATGTAGGGAATGGCTTTGAGAGTGTGTGGTCTGTGTTTAGTTTGGAAGAATGCTTAATTTGAAAATAGCAAAATGAATGAAATTTCTGTAAGAATGAATTATTCACTTGCAAGCAATGCTTCCCTTTAGAAAAAAGACAATTCAAATAATAGAGCCACAAAAGTGTAGAAATGGGGCTGGGGATTTAGCTCAGTGGTACCACGCCTCGCAAACACAAGATCCTGAGTTTAATCCCCAGTACCAAAAAACAAAACAACAATAACAAAAACCAAAAAAGCAACAAATAAACAAAAAAACCCTGTAAAAAATGTTTACTTGGCCAGCCAATATTTATTCATAGAAACTTTCATGGTTGCTTCATACATTTTAGAGGTGGAGTAACATTAAGTGTTATATAGATTCTTTAGTTTGTTTCATAACTTTGTATTCTTAAGTGTTGATTGTGCTAGAATGCACAAAATGAATGCAAAGAGGATGGATGCAATATGCAGTCAATAAGAAAGGAAATAAATTTGAAGTGAGACTTAGATTTTATTCCTTGTTTACTAAACACTGAGCTAGCAAAAGTGCAGTATTAAGGGGAAAAATTACCCAATTTATTTGTTAAATGTAGTTTGTCAAATGGGATAGTAGAAATTCTTCTTCTACCAAAACTAATTTTAATCCTCTCTTCTCTTGTGCAGCAGCATTTTATCCAATGTAACTTTGAAATATAAGTTCTGTGGTTATGAACTCATTAAGCACTTAGATACTTTGATATTCCCTGAGCATGATAAATACTCCTTGTAAGACCTTTCAGCTTTTTTCTAAATTCTATCATGGTACGTGAAAAGGAAATGGAAGGCTTAAATGTTTTGGTGTTATTCTCATGATAAAATCTGGACTGAGTTCTAAGAAAAAAAAGCAACTCTACAACATCATTGCTCAAATAAAAGCTAGTGTTGTTGAATCCAGATCCTCACAATGCACATCCAGTGAGGGATGGGCACAGGGCCTGAGGCAAGCCCTGGAGCACTGAGGGTGTGGTGCTGGTTGACCACTGCGTCCTTGCAGCCTCTGGTGGTGGATCTTGCTTCACGGAAAGGAAAATTTTTGTACTTGCCCCTTTTGTCTTGATTGAGGAGGATGAAAGCACAAATGGGAGATTCTTTTGTGTTTTAACCTCTTGTGACCATTTTCTGGGAAAGTAACACTTCAATGTTTTCTTAAAAATTTCATTTGACATTGAAAGTGCAAACTGTGCCCATGAATTTGCCATGGGTGGTCCCCAGAGGCTGGATGACAGCTGGGAGCTGAGGTGCCTGCCCGTGTGGGCTGACTGCGGGGTGGGTAGATCTGGACACAGACCTTGCAGATAAGTCATAGGCATTGCCTGCTTTCACCTCCTCTTAACCTCAGAGTACTGGGTTGCACAGCAGCTCAAGAGACCACACCACAGTCACAGTGCTGGACAAACCCTACTCAGCAAGGGTGGGTGTCCCAAACTCCTGATCCTGCTGTAGGACATCTAGTGATGTGGGAAGCTGACACAAGCAGTTCTTTATTCATGGGTAGAAAAGCCAGTAATTCCTGAGGATGTAGTGGAGAACTCTCATTTCTATTATTTGACTTATTTTTTATTACCATGCTTTTTGATTATGACAGATAATAAAAGTTCCGCCCTTTTACTTATGACGTTTTCTATTACATAAATCCAGTCCAATCCAATCCAATGTATGTCCTACCCAGTCTTCTCCATCTGTCCTCTCCAATCCATCCTTTCCTCTCTTACTCTCTTCAACCTGCCGTCTTCTTTCCTTTCATCTCTTCCCCTTCTTCTTTCTTCTCTTTTCCTGCTATCTCCCATCTTTTCCTTTCTCTTCTCCCCGGTTCTGCTCTCCTCTCTTCTTCTTTCTCCTTTCTTCTGTCCGACACATGCCATCCATCCCTATTCTAACCCATCTCCCTTTGTTATGGTCCGGGTCTTAAATGTCCCCTAAAGGTCTCATTATTCAGAGGTGGAGCTTTTGGAAGGTGTTTGGATCGCAGAGGTGCTGTATGCATCCAATGATTAATCCAAGCATGAATTCAGGCCCAAGTGTGCTGTTGGAGGAGGGGCTGGTTTAGAAGAGGTGGGTCACTGGCATATGGCCTGGAGCGGGTGACTTCCTCCCCTGCTCTTCCTCTATCTCTCTCTTCCTGGCCACCATGACAGGAGCAGCTGTCCTCATGCCAGACTTGCACCATGCCATTTCTGCCTGGGAGCCAGCTGACTATAGATGGAAACTTTAAAAAACTGTTAGCCCCAACAAACCCCTCCTCCTTTAAGTTATGGGTGTCCAGTGTTGCGTCTCAGGGATGACAAAGGAGACTTAAGACAGCCTTGATCTATTTTGTCCCTATCCAAAGTGCTAGCTATTACTTTATGATGCTTTGTTATCTGGTGGAAAGCACTGGGTTTACCTCTGGAAAACCAAATGAGCTGTGTTGCATTTCATGAGCATCTACAGTGAAAGAAGCTTTTCTGTGCCAAACACTTTGTTACCTACACTCCTCATCCCTCTCCTCCCAAGGTGAGAAGGATAAAGAGGGAAAGAGTGAGAGTATGCTCTTTCCTGTGATACAGTTAGACACAAGGATGGGTGTGTATATTATTTCTTTATTTTACCATGCATGGTTTTCTTTCCTAGAAGTGTGAATAGGAGAGAAAAAAAATCACTGTCATTTGAAACAGGAGAGTATATGACTAGGGACTCATCTTATGAAAGCCAGGAAGGAATAGAAGTTATTATCAGAGATTTTGGTGCTCTGGATTAATCCTGGGGTATGGCGTTCATTTTCATTTCTTGGTCAGTGCTGGGAAATGTTCTAAAAAACCTTAGAGAGGATATTAATTGCCTACTTTTCCTGTGATGTTGATGATGCTCCCTGGGGGAATGTGATTTGGTCTGCAGTTCTGTTTATTTTTGGTTTACCAGTGTCTGGACGTCTTCATTAAAAAGGCTGTCAACCTAAAGCTTTGACCACAAAGCCTTTGGCACCATATTTTTTAAGTAAAAGAAATTCAGAACCGGGGTTAATGAGAGTTAAAGATCTTTGAAGCTCCCTGTAGGTCTCCTGTACAGACACTTGTTTTGCAACTGTCTCTTGCCTGGGTGCGCCCGGTCTTCGCAAACCAGCTCAACCAGAGGAAAAGCAAAATAAACATTACCAATAGTGGCTGTCATAACCAGCAGCCTCCTTTTTTCCTACCAGACAAATCTTCATTTTCCCCATTAAATGTTGTCTGTATTTGACATTTTGAATCACTCTAGAAGGTGTAATATTGTTTTTGTTCAAGCCACTGGGTAAGTGTGTGCTGCTCATGTTGTCTGGAAAAATCCCTAGGCATATTCTTCTCCTTTGCCCTCAGCCTAGGAATTTCTGGCCTCTCACCGTAGCTCCTAGGGACTGAATTCCCAAGCATGGAAGTAAATACCTTATCCAGGATTCCTCATTTGGAAAATGGTTAAGTTATGCTCAAGGGCTCCAAATAACCCTGAGAACTGGTCTAGGTGAGTTGTTAAATTGCAGTGGGCCAGCCTCAATTTCAAAGTTCACATAACATAAAATGCTCCTAAAGGCTGCAGATATTAGTCACACAATAAATAGGAATACAGAGATTCTTGGAGGAAGCAGTGGTTGAAGTAACAGAAGCCCATTTGCCATTCCTGCTTTCCCTAATGGACAGGTGGATCTCACACTCAGACATAATTCTTAGGCTGCTTCCATGTTTTTGTTTCTCAGAATGGTCACCATCTGCTTTCTTCTGCTCCCAAGAGTTGGCTCCAGCACTATCTCTTTTTTTTTCTGTGCATATAGTCTCTTCTTATTCAGCTCTGTCTCTTTCTCTTGTAGCATGCCAGCACTAGAAAAAAACTCCTATTTTGCAAAACAAAATTCTCTCTCAGCTCTTTCTCATTCTTCGAATAGTTGTTTCTCTTTCTCTCCAGGAATGAACTTCTCTTAATCCACGCGTCTCAGCCTTTGATGTATATCAGAATCAGAATCACCTACAGAACTTGTTTTTTTTTTTTTTCTTTTTTCTTTCTGCTTCTGTGGGTGGAACCTAGGGGCCCTCTCCCATTGAGCTACCTTCCTTTTTACTTTTTGTTTTGAGAGGGATTTTTTCTAAATTGCTCAGGCTGGCCCAAACTCTTGATATTCTTGCCTCAGCTTCCCAGCAGAACTTGTTAAAGCATGAATTTCAGAGCCATAAATGGCACCCATTATTCTCTGAGCGGGAAATCTGTTCGCCATTCTTTTCTTCTTTCCTCATCCTCAGTCTTGTCTAATTCATCATCAAGTTAGCTGCAACATGTTCTGTCTTTCATTTTCCATCAGGCTGCCTTAGTTCACTAATGTTTGCTGGTGCTACTGAAGCATCTTCCTGGCCTCTCATTTTGTTTCTGGTCAGGGCAACGGTTCATGAGTATCATCTTTTTGGTGTCAGTAGACACTTTTTTTTTTCTTTTTTGAGACAGGGTCTCACTGTGTAGTTGAGACTGACCTGGAAATTACTGTGTAGCCCGGGTTGGTCTTGAACTCACAGTGATCCTCCTGCCTCAGCCTCCTGAGTGCTGGGATTTCAGGCATATGCCACCATGCCTGGCTTCAGTAGACTTTTTTTTAAATACTGGGAATAGACTAATCCCTTCAAATCCTGTAACATTTTTCCATTTAATAAATTCTGTTTTTTCCATTTGATATTCCACCATTTATACAACAGGAAGAGTTCTTCTAATCCCAGCCTTCTTCTTTCTCACACATCTGGAGCAAGGTAGCATGGCTGTTCATCAGTGACAAATCTTTTCCTGTTGCAGAAGGAATCACTAAGTGACATGCACAGAGAGACGCAGAATAAAAGTAAAATAAGAAAAAAGTTTATTTTGTTGACAAAAGGTCTGATCGCACTTAAAAGCAGTGCTGGAGATTGACCTTCTATTGCCTTACAGGTCCCTCTTATAGAGTTTTACAGCCTTGATCTCATTCAGGTGGTTATATTTCATTCTCTCAGTTCACATTTCTGATGTACAAATCATGATCATAAGACAGTTAAATTTCAACCCAGAGGTAGCAATTCTTTGTAGTTAGGGGAGTTTACCCTTGAAGCTTTGCCTACCTATCTATCCTAGCCAATAGGAAGGGGTGTTCCCAGTCAGGAAAGCAAAGTTAACCATGGTTCTTTTCATCTTGACACTTTTACAATCATGTGGTTTACAGAACTTTGGAGCTCAGGGTCTTGATGTGCCCTGTTATCTCAGGAGGAGACCAGATGCCTCATTCATGCCTCCAGTGTCTGTTAATTCTGAACCAAGCAAAGCAAACTGCTGTTAGAGACAGCAGAAGCCATTCTAAACTGTGGCATTTTGTAACTTTTTGCTATTTACGAGAGTTTTCTGTATCATTCCAACATCAGTGTTATCTCTATATTGGATTATCTTTTCTCATGCAATCTGACATTTTCCTGCTTCTTGATGAGAGATTTTTTTATTTTATCCTAGACATTTTGGGTGTTATGTTATGAGACCCTGGATCTGACTAAAATATCCTTTTTAGCAGGGTTTCTCTGATGCCAGCTTTGAGAAAAAACTCCAACTTGCCCTGATACTGCCAGGTGGCAGCAAAAGCCCAGGTTCTCTGCTTAGTTTCCACAGATGCCCCAAAGGGAGGGGACTCATCATCTTACAGGGTAGAGGTGGATTTCAGGCTCCTACCAGGCCTCAGGTGATGCTATTCTGCCTTGGAAAGGGGAAGTGTCTCACTGTTGCTCCCCATGTGGCCTCTGCTGACACTGTGGGTGTGTGCTTACTGCTGGGTGGTGGTGAAAGTTCTGGCCTCCTAAGTCAAAGGAGTAGAGATGCCTCAGCCCCCTGAGTGGGAACTGAGGTCCCGGATCACCATGTGGCCTCTGCTGACACCATGGAAAGGATTTCATTTCACCTGTGAAGATGAGAGTCCTGAGTTTCAGTGCCTAGTGATTCTCTGATTGGAAAGAGAGGGTGCTAGTATGGTTTGCATATGGCTTGAGCACGTTTCTGAAGGGCTTCTATGATGGAAGCTTGGCTCCCAGTGTGGCAGTGAGAGTCGGAGCCTGGGGGAGGTCATTAGATCTTTGGAGCATGATCCTCTGTTTTAATTATTTCAACATCATCTGCACAGTCATCTAGGTCAGACTTCGGAAGACAGATTAGATCCTTCCTCACATATATGATCACCGCTGTGTTGACTGACTCAACTTCTTAAACGTTGCCTGAACTTAGCACTGCTGTCCAGTATTCCTTCATCTAAGCCTATCCCATCTCCTGCCTGGCTGTTTCTGTAAATTCCCAGCCTGTTTCTCTGCCTTCACTCTGCCCCCTTCTAGCCATTCTCCCATTGCTCTAAAATGCATCTTCCTGAGAAGAGTACCTGGCAGTTACTCTCTATTCCAGTGCTCTGTGGGCCTCCACAAGCCCGTTAGCAGTGGTCAAAGTGATTGTGAGGAGGCTCCAATCTCCACTCCTAAGCTTGGTGATGCCCTTCTGGAATGTTCCAGGGCAGCACCGCTTGTTGTGAGCTGTCTCATTCATCTGCACCTTTCCCTTGCATTCTCCTCTTTGCATTCTTCTTCTCTTGTGAATGCTCCCACAGAGAGAGGAGGATTTATCTGACCTTGTGGCATACTGTGTGGTACTTAAAAGCAAGGACTCTGGAGTCTTGGTCTCTGGTGAGCTAATTAGATCAGTCTCAAGTTATTCATATGAGAAGTTCATATGAGAAACTGGGATTGTTGCAAAGATTGAATGAGAAAACCATCTAAATTGCACAGGTGTAGTCCTAGGACAAAATAAACTCTTAATAGTTGTTAGTTATCAAGGTGATTATTGGAAATATCCTCCTCTTGTTCCATATTTGAGTTGCTTCCATTTTTCCCTTTTTGCTTTATAACTAATCCTGGTGGGAAGTGTAAAATAATAATAATAGATGATTACAATTGGGATTACTTACATGCCTTTCTTCTCAAAGTTGACAAAATCAACTTAATTTTCCATCTAAGTGATTATTGAATAACCTCGGGATTACTTATGATTTTTTTTCTACACTCTAAAAAATATTGGGGCTTTTAAAATTAATTAAATGTTTGCCTCCTGCTGAGCCACTGAAGGAGAAAAACATCAAAGAAAGCATCTAACAGATAAATTTATACTTGAGTAATGGGTAGGGTGAATGTGTCATAATTGTGTTTCTGAATTTGGGTTCTAAAATGGATGCACTTGAGATTTTGAAGAACATTTTGACCTTGTTTATGCTGTACCTTTGTCTCTACCCTAAACTTTCTGGGTTTGTAAACACAGATAAAGTGAGAGGCATACATTTTTTCTGTGCTAAGGACGAGCTCAGTGGAGGAGTTGAGAGTCTACTTTTAGCATTGGATGGACACTGGTTTTAGCCTGTAAGTCATTTTGGGCTGTTACCATAGCTAACATTAACTGGGAGCTTAAATTACATTTTTTTCTCACAGTTCTGGAGGCTGAGTATCCCAAAATGAAGGTGCTGGCTGATTCAGTTCCTGATAAGGGCTTTCTTCCTGGTTTGCAGGCAGATATTGTCTTGATGTATGCTCACATATTAGAGAGGGGTCTCTCATTCACGTCTCTTCCTACTAATCCTATTCATGAGGGCTACACCCTTAAGATTTAATTATCTCACCAAAGCCTTATTTCTAAATATTATTGAACTAGGGGCTAGGGTTTCAACCTATGAATTTTTTTGTGGGGGACATATTCAGTCTATAGCAGCCTACTTCTAAAAGAGAAGGTCAGGGAGTTTCTTTTAGAGAGAATGGTCTCAAGTGGTAATGTGGCCACCAGAGACACTAGTAGTTTTAGGATGATATCTGATCCCAGCTCATACCAAAGCATGGCATAGTCACGACTAGAGTGTAAAAGGATCTACCCAAGCATGTTTTATCTGTGCCTTAAGGGTTCTTGTTAGGTAGAACTAAGGCTTTATCATGTTTTCTATGCTTCTTAATAAATAATCCCCAAAGTCTTAAATAGTTGACCCAAATTTAGCCCATTATAACTTAGTGCTTTTGAAAGCTTTGTGCTTAGGTTAGCATGGGTGGGATAAGGATAAAGAAGAACAATTCTCAGCTTTAGAAGTTCTGTTAGTATATCCTTTCTTTATGTGAATTATCAAGAAGTCTTTCTGTTTGCTAACCTCAAACTAATTTTTACAAGATTTCAGTTTTAGAAGCATTCAGTGCTCTGTGACTCTCCTGTGAAGAATGGTCTTGGGCAATATTTTAGATTTCTCTTAACAGGCAGACCAGGTTTGAAAATTGGCTCCATAGCATGAATATCCACTTTTAAACTATACAGTGTTTTGGATTGATTATCTTTTCTTTGTTGTAAATTCTACTGGCAAAGTTCTAGCTGGTTCTTCTGGATAATCTTTTTCTGCAGCTTAAGGATCTTGAGACAGGCATGGGTCTATTCAAAGAACAAGGGGCAGTTGTGGTTCAGGTGATCTTTCTAGAAGGAAGTTAATGTGCATGTGGGGCAGATATGGAGAATCTCAGTAAAGGTGGCTAAGGTAGTTAATATACATGTTTAAGTCATTGAAATAAAAAATGTGGGCTGCTTTTAATATCATTTACATGTCACTGTGTCTTTACTCCTTGCTAATTTTTAATTATAGGCTTTCTCACTTGGTGAAAAATACAAAAATCTTTATTCACTTATCTACTTGGCAATAGTTAATTCAGCCTTTAACTCTTCTCTGGTCCATTGCCCTGCTTAAAAACAAACATGGGAAATGGTTACTGATGAGTCTGTCTTTAGATTATATGCCTAATAATTTCTGAATCCCCTATCTTGGTATGAGGAGAAATAAGTAAAACGGTGAATGAAGCAGTTACTTATTTCTATAAAATCTTTCAACATAAGCAGATGACACAGTTCTGTGAGAGTAATTTTGGTGGAGACACATTTCCCAGTCTCGCTTGGAGTATGTGACTGAGTTCAGCCAATAGGATGTGAGTGGAAATGAGGCGGCATCACCAGGTCTCAATCATAAAAATATCCTAGCTCTTTCCCCGTGAGGGCAACCGTGGAGGGCAACTGTGGCAAACTGTGGGCCACAAGAAAGAGGGGGCACAGGTCTCTGTATTATTGCTTGAAGGAGAGTCTTGTTGATCAGAAAATTCAGCTTGGCATTTGCAGTTATAGTAATATACTGAGATTTTAAGGTTTATCTGCTCACCAACTGAAAAGTCCTTAACCAATATAAAAGTTTTAGGTTCTTGGTTCAGATTTAGTTCTCATTTTCAGTTCCTAGACTAGCACTGTTATCAAGACCAGAGTTTTGATAGGCTTTGGAATCTGACAGAGTGGCAGTGGGTTCCTTCTAATCACAATATAACTGTTCAAGCTTTTTAGAAACTCAGTTTCTTTTTAATAAAATGGAGCTATAATATCTACTACTGGGGATTATTGTGAGGATTAAATAAAAATTCTTTTTTTACAGTGTCTGAATCATATTAAAGAGTCCATTATGGGATGGGAATAACATTTTCTCATCATCCTTATTTTAGTGAAGAAATGGTTCTGAAATAATATATTTTAACTATTTTCATTATTATTTATGGCCAGATAACATGTACATATTACCATCTACCTGTTTAGTTTCTTCTGTTAAAAACGTTCCTTTCTTCATCTGGAAAAACATACTCATCCTTCTAGGTGTACTTCAAAAATTACCCCCTGTGGTAGATTTTTACTTTCCCCAAAGTGGCCATGCAAAAAAGTATTTCTAATCCCACAAATTCTTCTAGGACCACCGCTTGCCTAGTGTGGATGAGGCACTGGGTTTGATCCTTACCAGCACAATTAAAAGTTTCAGAAATATAGAACATTACTATTTCTCCATCAGGTGGTAGACAGTATTCTTCTGACTGTGTGACTAAAACTGAATGTGATAAAGTTGACGTTGTGTTACTTCTGCGGTACGTCATAAAAGACAGCAGCTGGTAAAATTCTCTTCTCCTCCCCCTCTCTCTTTGCTTCCACCTCCCTCTTTTTCTTTCTCCCTCTTTTGCCCCAACTCAGCAACTCTACCTTTAAACCCCAGCCATGACGTAAGGAAGCCCAAGTAACACGGAGATAGGTAGCTCAGACAGGCGATCTGGTTGATAGTCGCAGGTGATGCCCCAGGCAATGTGCTTCAATCTCCAGAAATATGAGTGAGCACAACTGCGAGCAACTCCAGTTCCAAGACTGCAGGACAGCTCCATATGTGGAACGAGGCAGAAATAAGTCATCTCCACTGGATTGCAGATTCAGGAGCAAAGTAAATGTCATAATTTTCTAAACCACTGAGTTTTAGGGTCTCCTGTAAACAGCAATAAACAGTGAGATTCCTCCTCTCTGAAGTTACCAGATAACCTATTGGTTTTGTTGCTTCTCCTAAAACGAATAACTTTCCTGCATCCTTCTTTAGCACCTCATTGCACTAACAATGGTTTATTAAAGTTCATGAAACTCTCTAAGGCAAGGGTTGAAGCTGATTCTTCTTTTTAAAATTACTTGTAGTATGGAATACAGTCCTGGATATAGAGCAGATACTGAGTGATTGCTGATGACATGACAGTTTAGATTATTTTGCCTTTATGTATCAAAACTTATGTGGTGTGCATACACTTTTCTCTTCTGCATGAGCCTCTGGCATGGAACGGCATCCTGAGGATAAGCAAGCTCGAGGATGACGGTGACCATAGTTTTTGGAAGGAAATAGATGGAAAGGGCAGCAGAATGACAGGAGAGAGTGTCCAGTGGCCATTAAACGATACCCACCAAGCCTTTCTAGTACTCTATAAAGTAATTCTAAAATGTGATCATCGCTGTGTGTGTGTGTGTGTGTGTGTGTGTAGAGGGGAGGGACAAAGATTATGGAGCCCTGGATTACTCTTATCAGACTATCCTTTTAGGAGAGGTCTTAAAAATTTTATAAGCTTGCAACAACTTTCACTGACGGTCTCTTTAACTAGATCACAAGTCTGTGCCGCAAAATGTTCCCATATACTTAAAAAGACAACTTTTGCATCCACGTACCTGATTTTCCATACTCTGTCATTAGCAGCTTTGGTACAAGGAAATACATGCCTATTTTGACAACTTCAGTGCTATTTATTTCTCATAAAAGAAAGAGTACTCAATGACATGTCCAGGGACTTGGTTTCATGTCCTTGCTCTCCAGTGGGCCATTCTGTGATCACGGGAAAATCTCTTTTCTTTCTTTTTTCAAATTTCATATTTCCATTTCTATTTTTGTGAAATAAAGGTCAGTGGACTCTGGGGCCTTGTTCAAATCTAGCTCCACCATTCTATAAGAAAAATGACAATGACATTTTCATAGATATACTATCAGGAACTGGAAGGGCTGATGAACTTTTTGACCCACAGAAAAAATTAACGATATAGGAAGTATCAGTGTTTTGACATTCTGACTCTGCTCAACAGCTGCACAAGACCAGCCTGTTGTTTACCTGTTATTTTTGTGGAACAGTACATTGTAACCGCTGTGAAACCGTTAGAGTGGCAGCATCACAAAGGGAAACACAACAGAGCCACTGGGGTTCAGTCTTTGATCTGTCACCTTGCATTCTTCCAGCTCTGGGTATCCAATGTCTATAAAAGAGTGAAAAACTAAATTCCATTTTAGGTTTGTCATTAAGAGAGACCGAGAGCCAGGGATTTAGCTCAGTGGTTCCGCTGCCCACCTCGCAAGCTCAAGGTCCTGAGTTTGATCCCTGGTACCAACAAAACAAAACAACACACACACAAAAACAAGCAAAACAGAGAGAGAGAGAGAGCACTAAAAAGTTAACCTTGGGTTTTATTTTGAGTTGACAAGAACATTCAGCAATACAATATTGATAATGAATAGTAAGCAAGATGAGGCTTCATGGTGGTATGTTCTTTCTAAATGTTTTTATGGTAAAGCAGAATACAACTGTCTCTTTACAATCGTTCAGTTTCTCTGGGCAATTAATAAAATACACCTTTGCCACATCATTTTTTTTCCTCATTTCATCTAGGAGAATTTTTGTGGTGTTTTAAGGGATGTATTTGTTGGGAAATTCTCTTCACCTCTTGCACTTTGCAATTACCAGTGCCGATTTGCGTATAGGCCATGTAAAGAGCGTCTTCACAGGCTACTAAAGGACTAAATTCCTGGCAGGTGGCATACATGTATTTGATGGTCTCATGACCTTGGCTTATCTAAGGTTTCAAGTGCTGCTTTCCAAATCAGGTCATCTTTGTCCCGTTTCCCTATTGCTCGTTTTGCTCATATATGTTTACAGAATGTTTGTGTGTATTTCAGTAGTGACACACATAAAAATAGCTTGTGGTTTAAAGTAGCATTATTTTTCAGGCTCTGAGAACAGAACTCATGTTTTCCAGAGGATGGAATACCCACCTAGTGGGTTGTGCCTTGAGCACAAGGGGCTCTTTGGTTCTGGGAATCAGGGCCAGGCTTTTTCTGCCCACTTCTCTCAGTTTTAAGGCCTTGTTAAGGTTGACTTCTATCTATCTGGTGTTGCTTTTTCAACAAAAAATAAAACCTGTAACTGGGCTCATTTTTATGGACTGACTATAAATTATTTCCTTTCAATTTTACTTGCTCATAGGATTCAGCCTTTCCTTCTCATGTGTACTTGGGATAAATGGGATAAAAAACAAACAAAATAGCTACTGGAAATGTTGGACTAACTGGAAAAAAGGGTACTGCTTCTATTATTATGTTGGGTACGAGTCTCAAATGGTCCTCAAATATAATATTAACTTTTTAATTTAAAAAATGTTGTGTTTTTCTAATTCTATTCTTTCATTACCCCCTCAGAATCCTGTACAAAAGTGGACTTCCCTTCAGAGATGTTTCAGGAGTCACTTTGGGGAGAATGCCAGATTAATTGATGGGTGGCTGGGGCAATCTTTATCATTATTCCTACTCTTAAATGCTTAGTAGATAATTGTCTTGATTAAATTGGTCTGTTAACCACAGTAGCTTTGATAAATGTTGCAAGAAGATATAGTAATGTATCCTCTTTTAGTACTGTATTATTTTACTTGAGTAGGTTTTTTAAAATCAATGTGGAATGCTTCAGTCCTCAGAGATGTATAGGCAATTTCCATTGATTGGTATGGAATTCTCATGTATTTTTTAACATGCGGTGTAGTAGCTTAGTGTGGTTGTTTAGAAAGAAAAAAGAAAATGTATGGACTGGAGAATTCATGCTAGAAAGAGAAGGTATATATTTGGTGACATTGATCGTGGAGGTCCCGGATGCTTCCTGGGTAACCCAAAATCTCCGAAAAGCTTGGCTTCTGTTCTCAAGCTGAATAATCTTTACCAATGATTCTCTGGCAATACCCTCTGGTGTCCCTGTACCCTGAACAATGACACGATGTACTCTTTTCTTTGGGTACTGGGAATTGAACTCTGGTTCCTCTGCCTCTTAGCTCATGTGACTTGGATGAGCCCAAACCTGGGCTCCTTGCCAGCCAGGCCTGGCCAATCAGCACCTGATTTCCATCGCGCTGGTCACAGTGATTGGTTTAGGAATTGTACCTGACCTGATTGGATTCGACAAAACACAACCCCAGCACTTTTGTTGGAAACATTAGAACTTTAACTTCCACTGGAGCAGTTGAGCCAGGAGGCCACAGAACAACTGGAGGCATTTGACCAGTGGAGTCTGCCTGGAAGTGAAGCCAATGGAAACAAAAGTAGATGTGTGTGTGTGTGTGTGTGTGTGTGTATGTATGTTTGTGTGTGTGTGTGTATGTATGTTTGTGTGTGTGTGTGTATGTATGTTTGTGTGTGTGTGTGTATGTATGTTTGTGTGTGTGTGTGTATGTATGTTTGTGTGTGTGTGTGTATGTATGTTTGTGTGTGTGTGTGTATGTATGTTTGTGTGTGTGTGTGTATGTATGTTTGTGTGTGTGTGTGTATGTATGTTTGTGTGTGTGTGTGTATGTATGTTTGTGTGTGTGTGTGTATGTATGTTTGTGTGTGTGTGTGTATGTATGTTTGTGTGTGTGTGTGTATGTATGTTTGTGTGTGTGTGTGTATGTATGTTTGTGTGTGTGTGTGTATGTATGTTTGTGTGTGTGTGTGTATGTATGTTTGTGTGTGTGTGTGTATGTATGTTTGTGTGTGTGTGTGTATGTATGTTTGTGTGTGTGTGTGTATGTATGTTTGTGTGTGTGTGTGTATGTATGTTTGTGTGTGTGTGTGTATGTTTGTGTGTGTGTGTGTGAGAGAGAGAGAGAGAATGAGGTGGGGGAGAGGGAGAACGGTAATTCAGAATCCCGAATCCAGCTGTTCCTAAGGGTAACTTCCAGTTTGGGGACCATTCACTTCTCCTGTACACTTGAAGTTGTTTGAACTGGGTTTCTGCTTTGTGTCACCAATACAAAAAGAACATAAGCCTAGAAAACACTTGCATTTTCAAGGACTGAGTGATAATTAAAAAGTCAGTTATAAAAGCTTATCGAGACAGGAAATCTAAGGAGAGGACAGTAAAGAAAGGATGTGTGTGTTGTCAAGGAACAAGGACTCTGTGCGGGTCCTTGACAAGGGGGCCAGGACCTGCAGGAGTGCTCTGGTAGCAGGGGTGGAGGGGAGGTGTGCTGCCAGGAGCTAACGAAAGAGTGGGCAGCTTCCTTTGACCATAAAAAGGCTCTCAGTCACTTGGGCAACCTTGGATTCGACTCTTCCACTTTGGTCACTGCAGCCCACACAGCCAAACAGTCATCTTGTCCTGTAACTTTTCCCTCCGCAATTACCCTTGGTCTCCCACCTTCCTTCACATGTCCACTGCCAAGAGCTCAGTTCAGGTGCCCAGGTCTTTCCTGGAACCTGTGAGGGCCTCCTGTGGCTCCTATGCCCCCAGCCTTCTGCCTCTGTCATCTGCTGCCACAGTATTTGTCTTAAGGCTCAGTTCTGATTGTGAATTTGTCAGACACAATGAATGGGCCCTGGGTTGGAAATCAGAGCCAGCTTTAAATGATTCCTAACCCCTCTAGGCAGGGGCTCTAATCTTCCAAGTGAGGCATTGAACCAGGCACTCTGACATTCATTGCCTTCCATTACCTCTAAGACAAAACTCTATCCCCAATCTAACTCTTTTAGTCTTACCCCCTTTAACATGCCTAATATTTCTCTTCCTCAAATGTCCTCACCTAGTAGATTTCTACCTCTGGTCATTTTACCGTTATCTTTTCAAATGAAAATCTCACCCATCCTCCAAGTCCCAAATTTAAATGTAGTCTATGACCTTCCTGAATCCCTAGTTGAAGCCATGGTCTTTATCAGGACACTTTGGTATGTTCTGTTATTCATGCCTACATCTTGTCTTCTGCCATATTGTCAGTGACTTGAGAAGGATCAGACTCCTATCATACCCTCAGGGAATTTTAACTCAATAGTTATCAGTAAGTAGTTGAAGGAAGGAAAACACATGTTTTGTTACTGTGTGGTCCACTCAGCCAGCTATCTTACAAAGCATACCCCACACTGAGCAGTAGGATGTTGTAGGTCACGGAATAATGTCGTGGTTAATAGAACTGAGGGACTTTTGAGCTTCCTGGAAAGTGTCCTTCGAGGCCTTGCTAACCCCTCTTTCCTGGACCAGGAAGGCCTCAGCAGAATCTTTATCAGGCAAGCATCTCGCTGGGGTCCCTTCTGGAACTCCACGTTGAGGCCAATCTAGGCTTCCTCCCACAGTGTGCAAGACAACAGTGAGTGTATTCTAGTCAGGGCAGAGTGGGCTACTGTGATGCAGCTCCTGACAAGAGAGAGCACTGTAGAAGATGATTCTAGAAACAAACAGCAGCAACGGAGAGAAGGATAATTGGAGAATATGGCGGATGAAACGTGGGGAACAAGGAGATGACAGAGTTCCCCATAATCCTTTTTATAGCAAGATGGATCGACTCCAGATCTGTGAACTCATCACCCTGTTACAGCAAGGCTGAAGATTGACAAAGCCAAGGCTGAAGCCAGTAGCTAGAATTATGTGGCACTCTCTACCTTAAACCTTGAACCTTGAGACCTTCCTCCGGAATGCAGCTTTTCTAGGAGCCAGAGGGGAAGTAGGCAGCTATACTTGGGTGAACCTTTGGTCCCTCCTTATTGGCTTCCCCTCTCCACCCACAGCAATTTAAATCATTAAAATCCTGTATAATTACAATTTCTTCCAAGTTACACCAGTCATGTTCACTGGCCACAGTGGGGAGTATAAATATCTTAGAAAGTCCTAAAGACAGAGGCTACTTCCTGCCAGTGGTTTCCCCTCACACAGGATGCTGTCTGCCACTGTGTTGCCCATCAACAGGCTGGTGGAGGCTGAATTCACTGCTCCTCCATCCCTGCCCTGACTGGACCTTTGTTCTCCGGGTTTATTTACAGAGCTCTGGGCCAAGAGTGACAAGTGACTGGGTTGGGGGTGTTGATGTGTGCTCTGTTCATTATGGGATTTTCTTCTGGTACATTCTCAACCTCCTCCCTCTGTGGCTTCCAAATATATTTAGGCTAAAGAATCTAAATAAATTTTTCATTCTCTCAGTTAACTGGAAAACAAAGTTTATCTTCCTACCCATCCACTATGTCAACATTAGATCAACTTCATAAATGCAGTTTATATTGTTATTTTATTGCTCAAAATTCCACAATGGCTTTGCACTACTTGCAAAAGGAGGTTAAAAGTCTCCTGTGTGTTCAGTCCCAGAAGAACTGATATTGGATCACATACCTGGCTAGGGTTTTCCTTGTCATAGATTCTCTAGCAGCTCAGAGGGGTCACAAAGGGATTTGCCCACAGGTGGGTCCCCCGTGTGAGCTCCCCTGTGATGGGACCACCTTGTGTCACCAGCATTATGTCACCATCCATCTATTACTGTGCTTGGTGCAGGGTATCTTCACATTGGATGCTTGAATCACCTCAGTTGAGATGCTCTGACAGTTTGGGGATCAGTGTACGTCTTGGTTTGGGTTTCTCTTTAGCAGACCCTGAGATAAGGACCCAAGTGCAAGTAGCTTACCTGAGAAATGGCCCTAGGAAAGTGACGGAGGAAGTGAGACAGAAAGGGAATGAAGCCACTACTGGGTGTGTTGTCAAACCACTTACCACGGTTGATAGCTAGAGGCCAGTTCTTCTTGGAAGACCCTTGGAAGAAGTGTGAACGCTGCCTCTCGTCCTATTTGAGGCTCCAAGAGGCTGGAGAGCACCTGTCTCGTGTCTTGCGGAAGGTTTGGTTGGGAACAATTCCAGGGGCTCGAAGGCTTTTGAACTTCCTGATGGCCTTGCGTTCTACAGTCAGGTAAAAGACCTCAGGTAAATAGGGTGTGGTGGTGCATGCCTGCAGTTCTAGCACTCAGGAAGCTGAGGCAGGGGCATCACAAGTTTGAGACCAGCTTGGGCTACATAGCAAGTTCAAGGCCAGCCTGGATTATAAAGCAAGACTTTGTCTCAAAACTCCGAATTAATAAAGTCATCACTATTGGACTCAATGGCCAATAGCACTGCAGCTCATGACTGAACAGAGCTTTTCTCCTACTATATTTTCTCCAACAAGCTCACCACAGACTCTTGTTTTTATGAGCCCCGGACGGCACTTCTGAACTATTCTTGAATGTCCTGTTCAACAACAAAATTACCAATAGAAAGAAAAAAGCTGGACCATATACACCATAAAATGAACATTTGTTTACAGCATGAGAGCTGAACGAAGGCAGATGTCACCTCATAGGATCTGGGGTGACTCAGATTTTTTTGCTGGTGTGCACATGTCCAGAAGTGACCCAGGAAGTGCCTTAAATATTGATTGTGAGATTGCAAATAACTTCATAAGCAGTAGGTAAATTTGAACATGTGAAACCTGTGAATAATTAGATTCAACTGTACTTCACCTTGTGACAAATACAGAAAATACCTACCGGAATGCTTACTGGTGTCTGGAAACTCAGTCACATGAAATGAATGAGGTCTTCCATTACTGTGAGGTCAGAGGCGGGGGTAGGTCAAACCAGTGTAACCAGGCAAAAGTCTGTCAAATACATAGTCTTGTGTCTGTAAACTGTCATTTAAAACAGCAGTAGGCTCTGCTACTTAATAGGGCATCCTTTGCTTTTTTTAATTTTTATAATTTGATTAGTACATGTTTGCAGTATCTAATAATTACCTTCATCGTTAAGAGTTGGTCCATGAACATAACACATCTTAATTCATTTGGGGAAATGAGTTGAATTAGAATAATTTGTGTTTGGCAGATTTGGATTTTTCTGGAGACACTAGTCATTTTCTTTGCATTGACACAGAGTTTGGCGACTTAGAGGAATTTCCATACGATTATTAAGCTGAGCACATTTTCAGTCTTGTGTGGGATTTAGGGACTATATGGTTGAAAGTGGAGCTTGGGCTCTACTTTGGGGGACCCAGGTGACAGCAATCTGACTTTTTTCTCACGTGCAGAAATCCAGCTGAGTACACGAGGCAGAGACTGAAGCAGGGGTCACAGTGAGGAGGGCAGTCCTGCAGGACCCTCCATGTCACCACCCACCTGTTTGCTGCTGTCCTTTGAATGCCACTTACTCTAATGAGTGTCGGTTCCTTAAGTTTGTGATGAAGCAGATTAAAGCCCGGATCCCCTTCATGATGTTTTCCTAAAATTAAAGGCAAATATTTTATATTGTTGTGGGTTAATTGCTTTGTTGAGGAATGAAATATTAATGCTTTAGTCTCTCTTTGAAGGCTTTTTGTCCTATTTGTTCTGTAGGATTGCCTACACCTCAGCTATCTCTCACTGAAGTAAATGAGTCTTCCTTCCTGAAGGAAGGAGGCTATGTTTACTCCGGGGAAGGCTTGATGTGGCTGCCAGCCAGCAGCATTTGCTGAGAAAATAAATGCAGAGACTCTGGCCCCCCAGGCCTGCTATACCTGAGCCCACCTTTGAATAAGTCTCCAGGGCTTCAAATTGCTTAATAAGGATTGAAGTATCAGTGTGCCCTCTATTTGTTTCACTTGAAGTTTTTCAATAAAGTCAAGTAATTTTTTTACTTCTTGAAGGAGACTTAAAAGTTTTTTGGTCTCACTTTTTCATTTCATAGAGGAAATAAGTTAGAGTTCAAAGAGATTCAGTGCCACTCAGAGCTGGGCTTGGAGACAAGGCTCATAATTGCTAGTGAGATTTTTTTTTTTCCTATTAGAATTGATTGTCTTTCCATATTTTTTATGTTAATTCTGGAAAGTTCCTCATAGATTATAGATTGGCAAGATGTCAGTATTCAACCTGAGGTTGAGGAAGTAACATTTTGTAAATTTTACTTTATTAATAATGTTTGCAGTGCATGACGTTCACATTCCTTGTGGGAAGTTGGTACACGTACTTACATATCTTAATTCATTTTTATATCTCCATTTCCTTCCCTCCCTCCACCCTTCACCCGTCTCTTGATCCCCTTCCTGTTTGGTACATGTATGCGGTGCATAATATTTGTGTGCAGTTTGGAACATGTACATAAAACATCTCAATTCCTTTTCTTCATTCTGTCGTTTCTCTTCCTCCCTCTTTCTCTTGATCCCCTTCCCATTTGAGAAAGATCTGTCTTCCTATTATCTCTTTTTTTGCTCTTTATTTTTACTTTGGGTTTCTCATATAAGAGAAACCATGTGATATTTCAGCTTGTATGCAAAATTTCTTTCACTTAACATTGCGGTCTTAGAGTACATTCATTTTCCTAAAAAGGACATGTTTGTTTTTCTTTATGGCAGAGTAGTGCTCCATTGTGTACCTCCATTGTCCACTGTGTACCTCATTTTCTTTATCCATTCATCTGTTCATGGATGTAAGAGCTGCTTCCCAGATTCAGCTATTATGAATGGTGTTGCTGTAACTATGGATATGCATGTAGCACTGTAATACAAAGTCTTTGACTTTTTCAGGAAGATACCTAGAAGGGGAATGGCTGGATCAGATGGTTTTCCAATTCTGGTTTTTTGAGGACTGTCCATACTTATTTCCACAGTGGTTGTACCACTTCACATTCCCACCACCATGGAGTAACTTATTTTAGACAACAGAGTAGATACAACCAATCAGAACAGACAAAATAATGCTATCTAATAAACAATACCAAACTGTCAGTGATTTTAAAGAACGCAGCTGCTCATGCTCCCACTCAAATTATGTTCTCAGGGCCTTGAGCTCTGAACTGTCATCTTGTTATCACTTTAGGATCCATGCTGATGGGACAGGTCCTACGTGGAGTTTGCCAGGAACAGTGGCAGGGGGCTAAACATGATGACACACTAGCTTTTTTTTTTTGATTTATGGTTCCAGGGATTGAACTCTGGGTCCTTGCCCTTGTGAGGCTGGCGCTGGAACCACTGAGCTAAATCCCCAGCCCTTGCTTCTTAAGCATATAATCACTCCTAAGAACAACAGAGAAAGAAGCAGAGTCACTGGTGTTCTTGCTAATGTTTAAGAATAACTGATTTGTAGTCTTTGTTGATTTCTTGTTATAAGGACTGATACCGAGTTACCCCCATACTGTGTCCCTGAAACTTTTGATGCAAAGGGACAATGTAGGCCACTCGAGTAAAGTTCCTGGCACCATGGAATAATCCTTTTATAAGAATGATAATGGTGAAGGTTGAGACCATATGTACCAAAGGGGATTAGATATAAAAATAGCAGGGTGTCAGATCCAGTATGGCAACTCATCAGAAGATTCAAGGACTCATGCAATGACTGAGTTAAGACAGGTCAAACATTTTTTTTTCATTGAGTTTATTGGTACAATCTAGGTATACAACACAGTTATATTCATCATTGGGATCCTGTACCTTTACATAATAGGTCTTGATTCCCATTTTTGCTCCTTGTCCCTGCCCTCCCTTTACCCCCTTCTCCCCTCCCCATTTACAAACACTTTTATTTCCATTTTTTCAGTTTCTCATATTTTTTTCCTCTCCCTTATTACCTTTCCCCCACCCTTCCCACTTTCCCTACACCTTTAGCCCTTTACTTCCTATTTCACATTATTAATTATCTCATTAGAATCCTGTGTACTATTATAGTTTTTCACACCAGAGAAACTATTCGGTATTTCAGTTAAAGAAATCTCTGTATGAACATTAAAAATAGGGAATCCTAAAAGAGAGGTCAAACATTTTTACAACATATTTTACAACATTTTTGCTGCATGAACATCCATACAGTTAGTTATAGCTGTATCAGTAAATGATGTGTAAAACTTACATGTCTTTTACCTCCAAACACTTCTATTTGTATGGTCATGTTCTGAATAATGACATTTTAGTCAATGATGGGTGACATATACAAAAGTGGTCCCATAAGAGTAAAAACGGAGCTGAAAACTTCTTGTCATCTGCTGATGTCACAGTTGTAATGTCACAGCAGGATATTATCCCCACATGTTTGTGTTGATGCTGGTGTAAACAACCCGGAGGCCAGTTGTATGAAAAGTGTGGAACATGCAGTTATGTACATGATACTTGACAATAATAATAAATGTCCACGTTTATTTTTAATTGTTATTTTAGGCTGTAGCCTTTATATATTTTTAAGAAGTTTAGTATAGAAGAGTGTGCAGTGTTGTACTAGCAGCAGCCTCATCCGTCTCATGGCTGTGTCTCAAGTTCACTCATTTTTCTCTCATGCCTCATTAACCTCAAGTTCTTTTGCTCATTGTGAACCTTGGAGCATTAGACTGCCATACACGCAAACCCGCACACATACCTCATACAGTGCAGGTGTGTGCAAATACATACTCTGTGATGTTTGCACAATGATGCGGTAGCCTAGCCACACCTGTCTCGGCATACGTTCCTGTCATCACGATGAGACACAGGTGTACTCGAGATGGTGTCCAGCCTGGGTGTCCTCCAGCATGGTCACCTTTTTTTTCAGAGTCTCCTCTTTCATCGGACTATTTCCATTTTATTCAAAGCCAGTCACAGACCTAGACCGATCAAGAAAAGCAGTGCATAGCTTCAGTCCCTTTGTAGATGCTGAGTCGGGCACTTGCAATGGGCTTTGAGCAAATGGAGCAAGGCCAGGTATACGCCATGCAAAAATCTCTAGGAAGTTTCTGCATAAATATCATGTCAAGAAGATATCATTCCTGAATTTAGGGTATCCTTAAATTGGCTTAAAATATGTTGTTGCCATAGAACATCATGCAATTCTATTTAGTGCATTCATTTGTTATGGTTTGGATCTAGATGTCCCCCAAAGCATCATGTGGTCACAGGTGACTTTTTCAGAGGTGGCTGAATCTAGAGTGTGTGATGCTGGTATTAAGGGTATGTGATAACTAAACCAGTGCACTGATTGCTTTGGCGCCATCCAAATCCTGCTAGACTGGAGGAGATAAAAGGGGCAGAAAAATGCTGTTAAGTTCCCTTGTTGCTTTGCTACCTCCTGTCGGCCGCCATGAACTGTTGCCCCTCTGTCATGTGCCGCCCTACCTTGGAGCCTGCTGATTATAGACTGAAACCTCCACAAACTGTGAGCTAAATAAACCTTTCCCCTTTTAACTTTGGGTGTCGGGTATTTTGTCTCAGCAATGAGAAAATAACTAATACATCATTCAATGTACCAGAGACTCTTCTAACCTGGTTTTAAAGAGATGCTTGAGGTTTGGAAATCATCGAAATCCCTATAACCTATGCTTAAACATGCATTTAACCTTTTCTTTATGTCGTGTACTAATAGGATTTAGCTGAAATAATTCCCTGACTCCATTTGATATTAAGTTGAGAAAATAATGGTAGCCTTTCCATTCTGGGTGTCCCCTTCCACACATGAACATTGACTCTGTACGACTCCTCCAAGAGCTTAGCCATCAACCCTGAAAGCAGAAGCTGCTCTGGCACCATAAAGCTCTTGTGATCTGCCAAGCAAGAGATTTAGACATTGCCCTGGGGCTCAGTGCTCTAGACATTTTACTACCCAAACCAATAATAGCATGAAAGAATACCTTGGGGTGTAAATTGATTGCACTTTACAATGATTCTCAACTGATAGACAAAGCACAAAAGTGAAATTGGCTAGTTATAGACACTCTTTTACCCAAACTCAGTTATTAATTTAACCAATAGTAAGAGTTAAAAATTTTGAGTGCTTTTTACATGTTAGACATTGTAACACATCACATAATTGTCTCATTTATTCCTTATAACAATATTAAGAGGTGGGCACTGGTGTCATCTCCCCTTATTTGGACATAAGAAAACAGATGCACTGGGGGAGGTTAAGTAACTTCTCCGAGGTCACAAAGCTATAAGAGCTAAGGCTGTGGTATTCATGTCAGAGTGATGGACTTCCATGCCCATGTTCTTGATCACGATGCTACTGTACCTCCCAGAAGGCAAGAAAGTGCTCCTACCAGGGACAGTGACCCATAGCATTTGACTTTCCACTTAGAGTGAGAAGGTAGAGATTGAGAGCTGAAATCATCAAGTCTAGCCATATGATAAATGCTCTGATCTCTTCCAAAACATGTTCTCTGTTTCCTGATTCATACCTGTCATCTATCTTCTTCCCAAAGAGTATTTGAATTAACCAACTCTCCATAAAAATGTCCCTTTCAGCCTCTGCCTCATGTCAGATAGGGGGCTGCACTATGCATTTGAACCACTTTGGGGAGAATGGTAACCTTTGGGATGTGTGGCTGTCTATAAAGTCAAAAGGTGACCTTTGATCTTTGTTTTCTGGTACCTATAGAGCAGTTCTACTCCTTCAGAAAGATTTTTAAGTCAAGGATTGTCTTCTCCCTTGGGTTTTCTTCTCCAGTTTAAATAGCCTCTTTTGAGACATGCTTCGTGCTCTTCACTGGGCTCTGAACAATACTCAGCTTGTCATACTTTCCTCAAACTTTAAACTTTGTATTTGGGACACAGCCTGACATACACATGTAAAACCATCCCTCTTCCCTGTTGCCTATGCAGCACTTCTATTGTGAAAGAGTAGGGCAGCAAAGTGCTCTACTGTCTTTCTGACGTCCCTTGGCTCTTCCACTTGCTGTCCTGTCCTGTGGGGCAGTCCTGTCAGGGGTGAACGTGTCTGAGACTGGCTTCCATCTTGTTCCACAGAGTCTTCTTCACAGCTTTAGACCTTTTTGCTGGTCTCAAGCTGCTTTATGTGTCGCCAGCTCTATTTTCATGTCCTCTTTAGCCTGGGGCCATAGAGTTTGCAGAGACTGTATGTTGTCCGCTTTTCAGGTCACAGGCTTCTCTTCCCCCTTCAGCAACCCTGGTGTGAGTGAGTCTACGTCTCTCTCCTTGGAAACTGTTGGGATTCACAGCAGGACACAAATCTGTATCCCCCAGAGGTTCCTCATTATTGGGGAGAATTACATCTGAAGAAGGCATTTCTTTGTCATTTCCTTTACTATCTGAGAAGTGAAACTGTAAGCAAGGAAGTTAAATCTGGACATCTGTCAAGGGATTTGATTTTCAGATGGAAGTTTCCAGTATTTCTGGGCAATTAAAGACTTTTCTTACTTCCATAACTTGCCCATGTGCCAATTTTCTGATCAGTTCCAGGATTCCATTAACCAGTTTCTCCAACACACTCTGCTTATAGTACCCTTTTCTTCTTTATTATATAGACACATATGTATAAATATATGTGTGTATACACATGTGCATTTCCACATGTACACCTGTCACCATTCCGCTTCCATAATTTTATTCTGTATTTAAATATTCCCCCAAAGATTACAGTGATTGCATGTCTTAGTTTGCCTGTTGATTTACCTGCTGCTCCTGGAATAATTAATAATTAACACCTTTTCCTTTTGTTAGCAAATGTACTGGTTTGGGCTCTATCAAAGCTTCCTTCCTACCTTCTGTATTTTGTCTTGAAGTCTTTCTTTTGGAAAGAAAGACAAAAACAACATCTGTTTACTCTGGCCCTTCAGTTCCCTTTGGGCTCTTGGTGGTTTTCCCAGGCACATGCTCCCCGCTATTTGAGGCTCCATATGGTGGGGGGTGGGGAGCTCTGTTTACCCGATGTGTCTTTTCCCTCTGTGCTCTTTGACCTCTTAGTTTCAACATTCAGGTTCTCATGATTCGTGTAGGAATCCTGGTCATGGCTAATTCTCAGCAGATCCTAATTCACAATTTGTGGGTACACAGGTGAATTAGCGCTGTGTTCCCTTTCTCTTCTATTCCACAAATCTGAATCCTGCGAATCTCTGACGTCCTAAATTGTCATTTTGTTTATTTCACCCCTGAGTACTCTGCTGTGTGGAGCAGCAGATAGGAACTGTCTCTCTCTCTCTCTCTTTTTAACCTGCTTTTTAAGCAGTGAGAAGAGTGTGGCCACTTGGTGGCCATCGAAGCGGTCCTCTGCGACTGTTTCCTGGAACAGAAGGTGAATTGAGCCTCAAGTCCTTTGCTTCTCCCATAACAATGGCTGGAGGAAGCTCCTTTCTGACCTGTTCAAGTTGGCAGGAGGTGGCTCCTCTCAGGGTCAAGATCACGGCCTCCAGACTCAACTTGGAGTTTCATTCCTCACTCTTCTGTGTCTTTGTTTGTAAAATGGGCATCAACTTTCTGCCTTATCTGATTTGAGAGAGACTTAAATGAGGTCACGTACAGAATACACAGAGCATGGCACCTAGAAATTAGTGTCTGCTTACTTAGTAAATAGTTATTATTTTTATAATCATAGTAACTACTACTGTTAGGGTTAGAAATACAGAGAAATATTGATTTACCTTAGGGAGGTGATAAACCCTAATATGATGAGACCAATCCTAGAGCTAGTAGTATTTTGTAAGCATGGCTCTGTTGTTCGCCTGTGTGACTGTTGTTGGCTGAGGATGATTCTCTACGTGTGAGTAACAGGAGGGCCTTTGATTTTTGTTCTGTAAAGTACTCTCCTTTGACTCAGCAGGGTTTCCACCCACCTACAGCTTTTCTTCTTGAAGTAGATTAATAGGGAGAAAATGATGAAAGAAGAGAAACCAAGATCCCAAGGACATCTTGAATTTGTAGCCCAACCTGGGCACTTCCCAAGAGGTTCTGTTGGTATGGCTGTCAGTGTGAACCCCAACTGAGTTTCAGTGCTTCACTCTATTACCTTTTCCCTTGGAGGCCAGGGCAAAAACTCCCAAATTCCTGAAACTCCTCTTTCCTAAACTCTTGGCTAGTCAATGTTCTTCCTACACAAATAGCTGTACAGCTGCTATCCTAGTCAGTTTCCATAGCCAGCAGAATCAATACTGACCAGAAACATCTTTGGTGACTCCTTTCAGTTCAGAGATCAATCAGAGGATCCTATTTTTCTTCTGTAGCCCTTACCACCCATTTCATGAAGCCCTGTATTCATATGGTATTATTTCTGTTTAAATTTCAGTATGACATCAACCCATAACAAATGCTGGCGGGCTGTGGGGGAAAAAAGGGACCCTGCTCCACTGCTGGTGGGAGTGCATACTGGGGCAACCACTATGGAAAGCAGTGTGGAGCTGCCTCAAAGAAATGGGATTGGGAGTCCCATTTGATCCAGCTATTCCCCTGCTGGGTATCTTCCCAAAAGAATTCAAAGAATCATACCACAGGGATATATGTGCATCCATGTTTATAGCAGCACAGTGTGTAATAGCTAAAACTTGGAATTGCTCATCAACTGGAGACTGGATAAAGAAGGTGTGTGTGTGTGTGTGTGTGTGTGTGTGTGTGTGTGTGTGTTTTAAATAAAATGGAGTACTCCTCAGCCATAAAGAATGAGAAACTAGACATTCATAGCTAAGTGGATGCACACTGAGGCCATACTCTTAAGAGAAATAAATGGGACACACTTGTGTAAGTACTGAATAGTTTCTCTAGTGTGAGAAACTGAAACTGTAAATAAAGTCTAGAAGGTATAATAAATAATGTGAAATAGGAAGAAAAGAGTCAAAGGGAAGGAGAAGTGGGAGGGTAGGGGAAAGGAAAGAAGGGAAAGGAATTAATATGAAAAAAATGAAAAAATGGAAACAAAGTCTTTGTAAATAGGGAGGCATGGAGGGCAATGGGGAAAAATAACCGAGATAGATGATGTAAAAGTACAAATTTCCAGTGATGACTGCCATTATGTTGTGTACCTAAAATGCACCGATAAAATTAACTTTAAAATTTTAACTATTTTTTATTTTACATTGTCAGATGATCTGATTATATTTGAGCAGCATCTTTAGGTAGGAAAAGTGGGTAAACTGAGGCTCACGAAGATTAAATGGCTCTCCTAAGATCTTATAATGAGTCAAGGAGTGAGACAGGAATAGAAGCCACAGCTCTAGTCTCCTAAATTGTTTTTCTGACCACCAGACCACACTTCCTCTCCAGACTATGAGACACTGGATAATGGGAGTGAGGCAGAGAGTAAATACGGAGGTGAACCCACAGAAACACAATTTTACTTGTACCAAGATCATGTCATTTAGCAAAGGAAAACAGCAGAACACTCCAGTTTCTTTGCTGTCATCCTAAATTATAACCTAAACCCACAATGAATATAGAATAGGAAATGAGTCTGCCCTGAATTGACATACTTTTTCCATTTAAAAGAAATTTGAAAAAAATTGCTGATTTCCCACTCCAGAAGTGTTTTTTCCCTCATACACCCCTGATGTGTTTTCCCCACATTCGTAGGGGAAGCTAAGATGTAGTTTGATGTAGATTTCAAGGTATATAAATAAGATAGCTTTTTATTTCTAGACTTTGGCATACTTTTATTTATCAAATCTGTATTTAAAAAATACCTCATTCTTTGTATAATATAAGCCTAACCAGTGATTGCATAATGAGTATTCTGGGGTTTATAGGAATAGTAGGTTTACTAGCCATGATCATTATCTTTAGGTTCAACATTTAGTTGACAGAGACTACACGTAGCTGTATCTGTGCAGGCAGTGCTAGTGAAAACCAAATGAGGAGCTGTGATTAAGAAGCAACATGGGACAAGAGAGGGTGAAAACCAGAGCAAAGATTTGGGTTTGGGTCCCAGTTGCACTATTAGCTAACTTTCTGTCTTGGACAAATCGGATCCTATGCGTTGCTAAGGAATCTCAGCAACTGCCTGTCATGTCTAGCTACGGTGTGGTGTGGAGATCCCCGTGAGAAAAATGCATGTGCAAAGGGCTGTGAGCTAGAAGACAAAATACAGGAAGTGTGGAATCACGCTGGAGTTGCCCAGGCAAGCCTATCTCCTTCTTATTTAGAATCTACAATGTAACCGCTTTGAAGAGCTATTTGCCATGCCTGAGTGGAAATGAAAACAAGAAATTAAAAACAGGCTCTTTTTGAAATTATTTTTGGCTTTGAGAACAGAAAACAAGAGATTTCCCTTTGGCAAATAGCACCTGTCCTCATCAGGGTGAGGTATGAGTAAGAGGTGGCTGAATACCTCTTGTGCAGTCAGATAGTGGGTGTGAAGAGAGAACCTTTCTGTTTAGAAGAGAAAAGGTGCAATTTGGGGAAGTCGAGTCCCAGCTGACAGCGAAGGCCGAGGAGCCCTCCCACCTGTGGGTCCCAGGAAGCAACAAGCACTTCACGGCATATAGAGTGTGGCAATCAGAGAGAATCCTGGAATGACCTTTCCACGGAAACAAGTCCGAGATGTGTTCTGGGCTTCCATCTGTGGGAGGAATAGGGGACTGTTGATATGGGAAACTTGAGAAATGACTGGCATTCACTCACCAAACTAAGCAGGGAAAATTCACCACAATTATTGTCCAATTGTAATCTGTGAGGACATTTTAATTCCAGGAGGTTGTATGATTTTTTTTTTTTCTTAATAGAGGAAACAGCTAACTGTAAAACTTTGAAGACTCTTCATAAATCTCTGCTTACATCAATTCACTTTTTGGGCAGCAACAATTCATTGAACTTTCTATTTGGCAAAAATAAAAATACACATTTATTACCTGGACTGTGTGGCCCTACTTAGCATATTAAAAGATAGCAATTCAAGCTGTCTTCAATCTAAAGTAAAGCAACTGAACTAGTCTCTGTGCTCTTCTCGGGGTAGTGCATGGCCCAATGTCAGGACTGCTGCGGAACCTTTGTGCCAGACACTGACTAATGGTGAACATTCAGAAAATAACGTCCTGGCGCCTGCCAGCCCTCATGCACATTTTTCATTGTGTAATTTATATGAAAAGCATTGTGGGTGGGTTGTAATAAATTAGCACCATCTAGTGGTACTGGTCAAAGAGGTCTCTGTCCACCACCCTCAGCCCCTCCTCGGTTGAGCAAATCAGCTAAAACCAGCAGAGTGGACTCAATAAATAGTCTTTGATCTAAATTTGTTGCTGCTCTCCACTTGGAAAGTTAAAGGCACTGCACAGAAGGAGTAAAACTTCATAGAAATGAAGGCCGATTGTAACAATGATACACACTGTAACAGAGGAAGCCGGCATGTGTGTGAGGGCTCACTATGTGATCTATTTTGTACTGTGTGTTTCATAATTACCTTATTCCATCCTTGTATGATGCTATAGGGCAGAAGTTACCTGTTTTTATCTACATTTTCTAGATAAAGAAACGGAGGCACAGAGAGCACAACAACCTTCCTGATATGGAATTTTCAGGCCTTTCTGGTGCCAGTCAGTGCAGTGTCACCAGGATACTGTGGAGTCGGTGGAATCCTGGAGCTCTCACAAGCCCCAACAGAAAGGGAGGTGTGGGGCATATTGATTGAGAACGCATGCTCCCAAGTCCCAGACCTGGGTTTGAGTCCTGCCCAGCCAGTTTAGACTCTGTGTCTTTCGCCAGTTACAGTGTCCTCCCAGAACCTCAGTCTCTGTTCCTGTGAAAGGGAGGTAATAATTTGTTACTAATGGAGGAGGAGTTGGTGCCATTAGCTACATGTGCACAGACTCTGTCTCATAAGGGCATCTGAGGGGCTGTGATAAGATTGCTATTTTAGGGGCAGGATGATCATGACTTGTGCTCTACAGCAAGACCTTGGCTCCAGAAAAACAAAGGAAAAAAGAGAGAACGAAGGAAAGAATAGACATCTATTCTATTTTAATTTTTTTTCCTCAACATCTTGAACATTCACATTTTAATTAATGAATAACAGAATCACGCGGTAGCGTTAGTTCTGGGCTTTTCTGTTAGTATTTCAAAACCTCCTCTTGTGGATAGAAGAGACGGAACAATGGAAGGATTTGTTTGGGGTTCACAGCAAATCATAGGTGAAGACAGCAGTAAAAGCCCGTGCCTGGTGCGTTGCTTATCATGAAAGGACGAGTGGGTTGCTCACAACCACAGCGTCGCCACGGCTGGCAAGGCTTTGCTCACATGGAGTCCTGAGAAGGTTCACCCAGCGGTCAAGTGTCTCGTCCTGCTGGCCCCGGACAGCGGTGGGGGAGGAGATCCGGGGCGAGCTCCTCTCCCTGTCAAGGGTGCCCCCTCCAGTCCTGGCTGAGGCACTTGGCTTTCGTTTTTGAGTCTCAGGGCACTGGAGCCGGTGAGCACCATGGGTCAGCAGAGAAATCTAGCTTCTTTCAGTGTGCTTTTTTTTTTTTTTGTCGCTGCTGGATTGCTGCTGGAGGGGCTGTGAGTGTGGGTTGAGGGCAGTGGTGGTTCAGGGAGAGATCCAGATGCGGAGGGCGGAGGACAGAAAGTGTCATGGCCGGGGCGATGCACTGTCAACAGTCAACAGCGGAAGTGTCACCAGGCCAGCTAACTGCCAGCCCCAGGACAGCTGAAAGGTGCTGAGGCAAGAAAGGAGACTTTACTTGGAAAGCCGGCTCAAGGAGATCAAGGGGAACTCTTGTCACAAAACCCTTTCGGGAGCTCAGGGGCACAAAGAGTTTTGATGGGGAAGAGAGAGAGATGCAGAGAGACAGTGGGACGGAAGGTGGGGGTCTTTACCACCCTTGATGAGGGCGACCTTTCTTTTTATCTGGCTGGAGCATTGCGGTGGACTTGGACCTCCTGTGTCAACTTAGCTAAAATCTAAGGACAAAGGCTGTCAGGTAGATACTTTGGGTTCTGTGACTCTGAAGAAAGATTCAGCAGTCTACCAGCTTAACCTTGTACGTGGGACCTCTTAAAAGGCAGGGGTGAGAGGGGTCACTTCGCCAAGCACAGTGCTCTCAAAGAGCTGCCCTGCCACCAGCGGACTTTTCCATTTGACTGTGCGGTGTTGACTATGTATTTCTTGGTGAATACTCACTGTTGAAGACAAATTAAAAGTTAATGGGCCAATATATTTGCATGAGCTTAGCCAAGTAATATTAATGTAATGCTAAAATGTGGCTCTATGGAGAATAGAAATAAGCTGAGTTTATACCCCCAGTATGCTAATCTGGGGGGCATCATACATATTTGCCCAGAAGGATTAAATAAAAGACATGATTTTTATGTATTGTGTGCTGTATAATTGAATGTACAATGATAGAACAGTGAAGTCCATTTCAATAATATATATTTTCTTTTGCTGCATTATTTTACAAATACTGAAAAACATCCGACTAAAAGAGAATATAAGAAGAAATAACATCTTCTGAGTAAACATCCAACCTAGCACTTATCAGGAGATTTTGCTTCTGACTCTGAAACAGTGGATGATTCAGTTTAAGCTAGTGGCTCATTTTCTCCATCCTTAGAGGAAGAGTAATAAAATTTAACTTTAATTAAAAGTCTCAGTTAAAAAAAAAAAAGCTCAAGGGAAGTTGGGTCCAGTGGAAAAATGAAATATTCGAGGATATGACTTAGCCTGTGCTGGGAATTTTATAGGCAGCTCACCAAGGATTTTTTTTTCCAAGTGATCTGTACAATATGCAAAATGTGTTTTAAGCTGAACAACTAGGACCGGGAGCCGCACACAATAACCTGCCCCCAAAGCAATAAACACATCAGGACATGCCTGTTGGGATTAAATGCCCCTAGTTAAATACCACAGCCTATGTCTATAATAGCTTTGGCAGAAGGACGAGGGCAGGCATCTGTGAGGACCTTGTTTGTGTGACTTGGAAATGGATATTTTCCTTCCCGAAGTTTTCAAAATCAAGAAATGCCTGTTTCGTGAACTGGATTTTACGGCTTTATTCCTACGAGAAGAAGAAATGAAAGCAAATGGGCAAAAATTGATCCCAGCGAGGAATTACAGCTCTGGCGCTGTTTTCCAGTGGGAACTGAGGATGTTTGTGGAGTTACTGGCTGGAGAGGTAATCTCCTCAAATCACTGCGACTTCACTGTACGTGTAAACAGATTTTGACCTCTGAGATGTCAAGTGTAAGATTCAGTTCAATCTCTGCTTTTTCCCCCCAGGAAGTCTTTGCTAACATCCCCTCCTCCCGGTGCTCTCTGAGTTAGAAGTTCCTCTTTGATGCTTCCTATTCATCACTAGATTTCCTCATTGTTTATTTTAGGGTTGATTTTGAGTTACTGACTATCATGGATACTGCTTTATTTGTTCATCCTCTGGTGGTACCTAGCACAGTGTTTTTTTAATAAACGATTGCTGGATCAAGGAGCAAAGGGAAGAGGACTGCCATTACCATTCTAGGCTTGGTACAGTGTAGGTGGTGAAACTTGGAATCTGAGCAAATAAAGCCAGTCAAAGGCCACTCTGTTTCTGCATGACTAACTTGTACCAATGGCTTGCGTCACCCAGAGGCTGAGTGTGGGGCTTGTCCGGAAGCACTGTGGTTCTGTGTAGTCAGTGTATTTTGGCCCTAACGGATTTCTGTAGTTGCCTGCTGCAGTGATGTGGGAAGGCGAGGAGGAGGGATGGAGTGAAGCCCAAAGTAATTTCTCAACAATGAAAGCTTGTCTTCTTTGAGGCCTTCTCTTTCCTTATATTTAAAAAAATGTATTATCTTACACTTCATTCCTTAAATCACCTTCTGAGAGGAGAGGAGCATAGGAAGTCACTTAGCAAAGATGGTCAGGCATTCTTCTGGCTCAGTGTGATTCTGAGGGGAATGCTGTCTTTTTTCCATGTGGAAGATGCGTATTAGAAGCTTCAGAGTTTAGGAGACAATCTGGGCTCAGCAGATATGTCATCAGTCTAGGGAACTCTGGGTAAGAGCTAGACACTTGACATGATAATAGGTGACAAGATCCTTCAAAACCACGGTGTGGACTAGAGAAAGAAGATGGAAATTAAAATTAAAGAGCAACAGAAATGAGTTGGTTTCATAAGCGAAGGAAGTGTGAGATATAATTTTTCCCCAAGGAAAGCTCAGATTAGCTAGGAAATATGGCTGATTTACATTTCAATGGTGCAATTAAATTATTTCAGTTCTCAAAATACTAAAATAAACTTCGGTGAGAGGAGTGTGCCTTTGTTTAAAGCTGTTGCTCCTCCAAATTACACAGACACAGACTTTACATGGCCACAGTGCAAATGCGCAGTGTCCAAAAGAATAAACCATTAATATCCATGGGCAGAGCTGTAGCCTGCTCAACTTTATCTGTGGTGAGCCAGTTCCTATGACCTTAGGCCCAAGAAACATCAACCTTTGTCACTCTCTGCTTCTCCTTCTGTCTTTACTTTCTCAAACTGACATTTAATAATGGGCTAAATAAAGCCGAGTAGCAGCACTTAACAGATTTGTTCATAAAAAGGCGTTCTCTTGAGCAGAAAGGAATTTTTAAAGCATTCACTGACACGGTCTTGTCGCAGTAATAGGGACTAAGTTAAGTTCTGTGTTCACACTATAGTTTACTTTTTACAAATTTTGTTTTCTAAGTCATGTTCTTCTCACTCATTAAAAAAATGAAGAGTAAGACAAAATATTGCATGCTCTATATACCTAAGACATAAGCTTTATTCTTAATGTGAGATTTCCTTATAGGAGAGTTGTAGGGGCAGTAGTAGCACCCTATCTGTCTATCATCTATGTTTAAATATCTATATTTTATATATGTCTATACTTATATACTATGTGTCAAGCACAGCATGAAATACTTAGTATTTCATCCATTCATCCAAATGTCTGTGAAATGCATCTCTAGTCTGGATATGTTATAGATGTCCAGATATGGAAACAGACCCAGAGAGGACAGAGATTTGCCCTGGGTGTCTTGGTTTGTTGGTGGCAGAGCTGAGATTTGAACAGGGCTCTGGCAACCACCTGAATTTGAGATAGTGTCTCTCACAAGCAAAGACTTACATGAGTCATAAAATAAGTTTATAAGATGTTTTCATTCTAATTCAGGAAGCAAACCCAAATGTAAGACAAACAGGTTACAGAAGAGTAGTAGCAGTATAATACATCACATTGTAGCTTAGCTTACATCGACCCAGTAAGTCACATTGTACATTATATATAATAATAATGTAAGAAGCCACATAGCATTGTGGTTTACAAACATAATATTTACAAGTTAACCCCAAATAAGCACCAAGCTACTACTTAGACCACACCTTTCCTTTCTACAGTATTTAAAATAGAGTCTCTTAAGGCCTATGGCACTTAAAGAGTTTAGGCTTTTGTGTTCCCCATGAAGGTGGGGGAATTTTTAATCTCCACTTTTGACGAAGACAGGAGGGGGTAGGGGAAATTAAAAGGTAGAGGAGGATCATGTGCGTGAGTTTGAGGGTATGAAGTCTTATGCTTTTTCCTTCTCATCCTTCCTAACTAAAAAAACAAAAGTGGGGAGGTGGGTTAATGACCCTTTCAAAATGATTCTGCTGCAATTGGTCATTTAGTGTCTAGGAAAGACAAGGTATGTTTCCCTTAAGAAAAGACCTGAGTGTTCTGTTACATCCTATATGGCCAGTGCACCATTGAAAACATGGCGCTTTGAGAGATGTTCACTTATTGGTAGACGAACAATGCCATGGTGAAAAAGTGTGTGTGGTAAGATCCCACTGTTGGGTACGGCATAGAGAGGACAGGACAGACAATGTGGCTGTTGGTGAGGGCTGTGGTGACACAGCAGCACTGATGGGTGGCATAAATAGCAATTCTGGGGGTTAGAAGTCTGAGGTAAGATGTCAGTGAGCTTGATTAAATGTCTACCTTTTTGCTTCATCTTCCACCTAAGTCTTCAGATTTCCTCTTTTAATAAGGACACCAGATTGGTTGGGGATAGCATCAGAACTTAATCATCTCTACAATGACCCTATCTCTGACTCTGATCACTCTGCCATTCAATCCTGGTTGTCAGGTGACTGGATTAAGAGACACTTGGAGGTGGCTGGGTTGTGTAGGCACTGACCTCTTCAAGGGGTCAGGTCCATCAGAGCTAAATGGGCTGTCAGGAGGTGAGCAAGTTGGACATGGGCACATGGCCTTGGGGACTATATCTGGTCCCTGACCCCTTCCTCTCAGCCTCTTCCACTGCTCTCTACTTCCCAGACAGCTGCACTGAGCAGCTTTCCTTCACCATGATGTTAGAGATAGCCACCCATGGACGAAACCCTTGGAAACAGCCAAAAACAAACCCTAGCTCTTGTTGGATCTTCTGTCCCAGCCATGGAAAGCTGACCAATGCAGTCACAGTATTAAAGTTTAGGCTTCAATGTTTGAATTTTGGAAGGCAAAATCAGCCCATAGCAAGCATCCTGGATATCCATGTGTGTGGCGGTGCAGGTATGTGGGCAAGGAGAATTCACTGAGTCCATTCGCCATCTAGGCAAGAAGCTTTTTTCCAAACCTAGGTCTTGGTAAACTGAAAATTCGGGCAGTGCCTCTATGGAGGCAGGAGGTGAAGTTAAGATATAGTTAGAACTAGAACCAGGACCGGATGCCTGTTGGAAAGTGGGGAATGAGAGAAAGGAAGGAGTCTAGAGTGCATGTAGCAACACTTGTCTTCCGAGCTTTACTCAACTCCTAGCTCCTGGCCGCTGTGGTACCAGACTTTGAGGACACAATGGTGGTGGTCAGTCAGGTTCCTGCTCTTCCTGGACCACAGTCAGCTGAGGACGGAAAACAACCAAACACACATTTCAGATGAAGTGAAGGGAGCTCGGGAACGGGGAACGCCCTCCAGATTTCTGCCTTGGCATCTGCTGGTGTTGCCAACCGAGTCGCAAAGCCCAGAGAGCAGAAAGAACGGCGAGACTGGGATTTGGCTATGCCAGGTTGAAGGTGGAGTACACAGAACATATTACTTCTCACTGCCACTGGAAAATAGAAACATCTGCCCAAAAGGGAGTGTTAAAGGGAAGAAAGAATATCCAGCAATTTTTTTTTTTTTTTTTTTTTTTATTT
>NW_022900913.1:11229209-11232633 GCF_012274545.1 Fukomys damarensis
CATACCTGGGAGCAGGAGGAGAAAGGCACACGCGGAGACAATGGTAAGAGCTGACAGGTGTCCCACAAGACCGGCTGAGTAGGTCACAAGCTCTGGTACCACAGCGGCTTCGAGGAGTACCTCCGGTCTGCGGCTCCATGCTTGGTTCACTACTGAAACTATGTCAAGGGCAGATTCACTTTCAAAAAGACAAGATTTTCAAAATGCTCCATCACGAGCCTGGGCTGGCCGAAGCCGCCCTTCTCTGAGGGCCTGATGAACCGCTTCCGGGAGGTGAAGCACACCCGCCGCGCCGGACAGTACCTATCCAGCAATTTTATACATCCCTGGGTTTTCTCTTGAGTATTTGAGGATCAACGTTGCCCTCTAGTGTTCGCTTGGGGCAGGTGGCATAGGGGCCACGCCTAGGCAAATTCACATGATTTTGGGACTTGGTGGCATTTTTAGTGAGATTTTTCATTTTCCACCAAGCTGAAAACAGAACTAGTTCTTTCTTTTAGCTATAAAAATAAATCTTTTAATTGGAGGAGACCAGGAAAAAGACCATTTTAAACATTGGCAGAAAGCTTGTGTACCCAGATACACGACTGTTGGATACAAGAGTCTTGCATAGTCTTGGGTGGAGAGTTAGAGCAATTCAACGTCCAGTGGCTGCCACACGCAGTCTACACTGTTTTCAGGCATTTGTAAAATATTCAGGGTTTCCCTTGAGATGATGTCAAATATATATAGCAAAGTTTTGTGCTTGATAAATATAGTTTGACTTTTATTAAAATCGGTCTTCTAAAACAAATTTCTTGAAAGAAAATAACATAGTGGTGCACATCTTAATCCTAGCACCCTGAAAGGCTGAGGCAGGAGGATTGCAGCTTCAAGCCCAGTCTGAACAATTCAGCAACCTTGTGAGGCCCAGTCTTGAGATAAAAAATAATAATAATAAAAAAGGGTTGGGGATATAGCTTCATGTGAAGGCTGTAGTTTCAGTCTCTAGTAGCACACACACACACGCACACACACACACCCCAAATCACAGACACACAAACACAAAATGAAGCACAAAACGAGAAAAAACAAAAACAAAAACTCCCAGAAGCCCTTTTAGCTTTATTTTTCTAGTCTTGTTATGATGAAATAAATTTTTATTTTGAACTCACAAGGATATTTTTGACAAGTCAAAAGAATGAAGGGATAACAAAAGTTTCCTGTGGAAGCTCTGAGCACCCTGGGCCTCTCTGGCTTGTGAGAAATCATGGAACGTGGAGATTCCCACCGGGGGCAGTTAGACAAACCTGGACTCGACAGTCTGGGCTGAGATACTGGGCAAGATACCCAAACTCTCCAAGACCCAATTTCTGTGAAATGGGAATAGTAATCTAAAGCATATAAAGCATTTAGCACAGCACATAGCATGGTGTGTGTTAATCACTAACCAAGAACGACACACCACCAGCAAATTCTGCTAATAACAACGAAAACAGAGCATTTCAGGATAAAATGAAAGCACAGCTTTGCTTCTGGGGTTATTTTCAGCAGTGATACATATAGTCAAGGTCCTAAGAAACTTCCATAACTCAACATGTGAATGCCTCCTGTCTTGTGAAGTCAAACCAGCCATAATTTTTGTTCCCTGGACTGAGCAGCTTATTCTTTTCTGTTCCTTCCAAAATTGCCCTGAAATGATTGCCAAAGTCATGAATCATTTATGCACCTCAGGGTGAAGCTTTCACAGGAGTAAATCTCCCCTTCCTCATGATTATTATTACTTTTCCTGATTCTTTAGACTCCGTTGGCCTTTTAATTTCCGGTCGATCCATTGTTTAGAGTTACCCTCCCATCATATCTTGCCTAGTTTTGTCATTTTCCATAGACTTAATTTTTTTCTTTGGCTGTGGCCTTCAGGCAGAGAGGAACAGGCCAGTGGAGGTAGAACCAGAGTCTAGATGTAGTGTGAGTCCATCGAGACATGGGCTGAGATTGGCAATCACCTTTCCAGCAACTGCAACCCCTATATAACTCAGGATGCTTACAGTTTTATGCAATGGGCTCTGATTCAAATTTGAGCAGTAAAGGGGATGTATTGGCTTGAGAGACTGAAGTGTCTAAATAGATACCGCTTTGGAAATACCTTGATTTAGCTGCTCGACTACTATTATCAGTATTCTGCCTATGACTGGTCTGCTTGTTTTATGTCTGTTGTATGGAATATAGAGTCAGAATTTTGTCTTCATTGGCATGTTTTAAGATCCGCTCTCCAGGACAGCAGTAAATCTAGGACTGGATCCTTTCCTGCCTTGTGAAAGGTCAGTTCATCTCCTAAGAATTCCTTGAACAGTTATTGCTGTGGGGGATCTTGAGCTTCTGAGTGTTCTAGACAACGCTAGCTACCCAATTCACAGGACTTGACCCTTTATTGTAAAAAAGCAGGAAAACAAGTACAATTAAAGGCACTAAAATATAAGCCTTTCCCCCCCTTTCTTCTATGATGTTTCTCCACTTTTCGTGATGTTTTAAAATTTCTACTTAATGTCACACTCTCTTGGACACGGGGACACTGGCTGGGTGAGTCTAGACCTTTCCGTGGGTCCTAAACCTGGGAACCTCACCTTGCTAAGTTCCAGGACCTATCAGCTGCACCAACTGCTGGACCAGATTCCAAGCTTGGGAGGATGAGGCATGGAAGAAGTAGGTCTGTCTCCATTTCTCACAGCCAATGCCCCAGTCTATGGAGGGTGGTGACCTCCAAGGGTCAACAAGCTCCATGACAGGGACTCTATACTCCTGGCCTCTACCCAACTCCCTGTTCGGGCCCAGGCCACACTGCAGGTTGAGGGTAACAGTGGTTGCTGGCTGGGAGTGGAGGGGAGAAGGTCAAGTGCTGCCTGGGAGAGTGCGAGGAGAGATTGCAGGTGAGCTGAGGCTCCGAGCTCCCATCCACGTGCTATTATTGCTCTGGACTTCACTTACCAAATATAAAATTCAAAGATAAAATTTTTAAGAATTTCAAGGCAGTAACCAGGGGGCATTAGACTCCCAGAAATGGGGCCCCTAAGATTCCTTCAGCCCTGCATCCAGGAAGTCAGCTCTGGTCCTCAGTTTGTTCTTCAGACTTTGTACCTCTCCTTTTGGCCCTTCCTTTTTGCAAGGGCCAGTGGCTCTCTATGTCCAGAGTCACCACCCACGCCCTGCAGGGCTGCTGGCTCTGCCCAAGCTGGGGCTGCTCTAGAGCTGTTCCTTCACAAAGCTCAGATTTTAATTGAGGGAAGTCAGGGCCATTTTCATAGTAATCAAGACTGACTCCTACCATGGCCTGCTTGTTCCTCAGCAGCTACAGAAGTTATGGGACGAAAGACTCAATCTTCCTCTAAAAAATATATATTTGTTCCTGAGCAGCTACAGAAGTTATGGGAAGGAAGACTCAATCTTC
>NW_022900913.1:11232689-11266357 GCF_012274545.1 Fukomys damarensis
ATATATACTGATAAAGAGCACGCCCTCCCCTGCCGGTGCGGCTGCCTCCATCTCCAGCTCCAGGAGGGTCTGCTCAGCCACACCCTCCCCTGCCAGCACTCCTGCCATCTTTAGCACCAGGAAAGTAACCACGCAGGTGGCCCTGAACCCCCCAACCCCTGCACGCTTTCAGACCTCCTGATTGTGCCAGTCTTTAGACGTACTCTGTAAAGGCAGAGGTGGTCATAAAGTGTATTTTCCAGAACTCCCAACTTTGAACATCTTTAACGAAGGGGTGGGGAAACCTGTAGTAGAACTGAGTGTAGTTCCACCCTTCAGGAGGTCTGGGAACTCAATCTGGGCCTTATAGCCTGAGGTCAGTCTGCATCGTGAGGTTCTGCCACCAGCTAGCTGAGATCAGGGGACTTGGCTCTGCATGTGGCAGTGCATGTTGTATATTATGACAGCAGTGATATAGTCTGAAAGAGGCCCTTCAAACTCATTTTTTTCTTTTTTTTTTCATTCCACTCTGCAAATTCTTTTTTTTTTTCTGTCCTCTTTCTCCAACTCAGTCTCTTGCTCCACCATATTATCCCTCATCTCCCTTTTTGTTTCTTCTCCTGTCCTAACTCAGATTTCTTCTTTCATCATTTTTTTTCTCTTTTCTTTATGTTCTTTTCTTATGTCATTCTACCTCACTCAAGGGTTATTATACTTCTATTCTGTTTATCCCTGATGATTGTGTGGTCATTCTACATCTTCTGGCTTCATGTGAAACCTTCTCTAATTCTTTTACTTATCTACTCCTCTCATGCTAACTCTGTCTTAAGCCCCCATCCTAAATGGTAAATATCCTTATTGGAAAGTTTAGTCACTGCAAACATATTTTGGATTGCTTTTTGACTTTAATTTAATTCACATGGGTTGAAGGCGATAGATTGATGACTACCACAAGTGGTCAATTTGCAAGTTGTGCTTGATCATATTGTGGTGCTGATTGTATCAATTAGGATAAAGAATTGTGATTGATTCAATGAGCTATTTTCTTTGGTATTATGAAAATGAGAATGTCTCTGAGTCATTAGAGACCCATGCGCTGAAGCCCAACTATATCAGGAAGATTTAAGTAATAACGTAAAAGTTAAACTAAGGACCACCCAACAGCAATAGTAAAAATGAGAAAATGCCTAAGCAAGATACAGGGACAGACTTCCAGTTAACCAGTGGCAAACAGTGGAGCAAATGAGGATGAAAAGTCTGACAGTGAACCATCAGGATACCCTGAACTCAAAGCACAGGAAGTAACAAAGCAGATCAGTCAGGCTCTAGAGAAATTCAAAACAGAAGTAATTTCCTAGATAATCATAGAGATGACAAGCAAAATGAAAGTTATAATTCGAGACTCTAGAACAGAAACTGAGAGGAAAATAGATGAGCTCAGGACCACGACAGATTCCATGGACAGCCTGGGCAGCATAAGAAAGAATTGGAAACAATAAATGCCCAATATAAGAAAGAAATGGAATCTACAGGGCAAATTCGAGCAGATATCCAGGAGATTAAAAACTCCATTGAGAGTGTTTGCAACAGAATAAGAGAGTCTGAAGATAGAATCTCAGATATAGAAGATAAAATTGCTGTCAGTGACTGTGAAAAGAGAGGTCTCTTAAAAACAATAGGGTGGGCCGGGGATTTAGCTCAGTGGTTTGGTGGCTTGCCTTCAATGCCTGGCACCAAAAACAAACAAACAAACAAAAAAGAGTAGGGGATCATGAGAAATTGATCCAACATCTCTTAGAAGATGCAAAAAAGAATAACATAAGACTGATAGGAATCCATGAAGTAGCAGGAGAAAATGCAAATGACTTAAAAAAGCTGTTCACAGAATTAATGACATAAAACTTCCCAGAGGGGAAGAATTTGACATACAGAAAAGTGAGGCATATAGGACTCCAACTAGCCATGATAAAAAACAAACAAACAAACAAACAAACAAAACCCCAAAAACTACACCTAGACATATAATAATCAAGATCCCAGAAACCCAACAGAAGAACAAAATACTATAAGCAGTAAGAGATAAGAAACAAATCACATGTAAAGGAAAGCCCATCAGAATCATGGCAGACTTTTCAACACAAACCCTTAGGTTAAAGAGAGCCTGGAATGAGACATTTGAAGTACTAAAAGAAAACAACCTCTGACCTAGACTAATGTATCCTGCAAAACTTTCTTTCAAAGTGGATGGGGAAATAAGATACTTCCATGACAAAGAGCACCTGAGAAACTTTATGAATACCAAACCAGCCCTACAAGGAATTCTAAACAATATCCTAGAAAAAGACAATGAAGGTAACAACACAATGAAGCCCAACAGAGCAAATCAAATAGGCAAGGTAAGAAACTAAAAGGAGAAGGTGTAAAAAGCAAGACAATAATAAGTTAGTAAATATCAGTTATAACCACCAACATCAATGGCCTCAACTCACCAGTCAAGAGAAATAGACTGGCAGAATGGATTAATAAGCAAAATCCAATAATATGTTGTAGACAAGACACACCTAGTGCAAAAAGAAGCCCATAGACTGAAAGTGGAAGGATGGAAAACTTCTTCATGCAGTAGGAGCCCAGCAAAAAAGCAGGGGTAGTAATCTTATTCACAGACAAAGTAAATTTCAAACCTAAACTGATTAAAAGAGACAAAGAAGGCCACTACATCCTTGTGAAGGGAACAATTCAAGAGGAAGAGATAACAAATAATTCATTTTCAATCTATTGAGTATGTTAGAAAGCACATATGCTCCTTTTCTCTTTTCTTTTTTCTTTTTCTTTCTCTGGTGCTGGGGATTAAACTCAGCACATTGCTCTGGCTAGACAGGTGCAGCACTACTGAGCTAAATCTCAGGCTTTACATTTCATATTTTAAAAATTTATCAACACATTAATCTTTGTCTTTATATGTTGGTCTACCAAGTTGATGCGTTATTTTGGTTCACATTTTCTTTGCTTTTTTATTTGAGAATTTATGGAATCTGTGTATATGAGTAGTATGAAATGTATTAAGGTCCATCCGTCATTCTCCTCTCTCATCTCTACCTTCTGCAAACTTTCTTTCCTGTCACTACAGCTTGTTTGGTTGGAGATTTGTTAAGATAAATTTTGTTATGTTATCAATATATCTTTGTACTTATTTTCTACTGATAATGAATATTAATTTTTAAGTAAATTTTATCATAACTATACTTAAATAAATGGATAATAAATCATTAATATCATTCAGTATCTTGTACATATTACAAATTCTCCAACTGCCTCAAAGATGACATTTGTTTTTCTCAAATCACACAAATCACAAACATTCCACACATCACTGCACTGTTTTATTATACCAAAGTATATATTGTATTGTAGAAAATATGCATTGTGTATATGTGGGGGGTATGTTTTTACACATATGTGTGCACTATTAAATGAGAAACATGGTCATGAATGTGGTAGGATTTTGCACATTTAGCATATAGATAGTTTCTCTGGCAACCTTATGATTTCTCTAAATTAGATGCCTGATTTAATTCATAGTCATTTGTTTGGGAAGAATATTACGTATGTATTGGTGTTAAATTCTATCATTATGCTTATTAAAATATATTAAAAATAAGTATGGGATATAATAAAAAAGAAATAGAAAAATCAGATCTTAAAAATGTGAACTCTTTTCGTTGTTTTTGGATTTCAAATGTAAGTATATTTCTTTTCTGTGGGAAGTTTTGTTAGAAAATGTAAGTGATACAATCAACAAGCATATGATATTTATCAAATTGATAAAGCCAAGGAGTTTATAAATCATAAAATTTTGAGGACAGTTTCTCAACTATAATATGTAACTTTGTTTTATTTGTAAATACAATATTTCAAAAATTTTGTATGAAAAGAAAATGAGAAAGAACATATAATGTTTGAAGGTCATGTCAAATCAATAATGTATTTGGATTATCAGTCTGTGTTGCATAAATTTTTGTTTATTTCATATCCTTTTTTGCTGTCATATATATGTATATTTGAAATTTTTATTTAGTATCTTCATTTCTTGTCATGTATGTTTGCAATCTTTAATTTAAAAAAAAAGAGTTGCCGGGCATGATGGTGCATACCTGTAATCCCAGCCCTCGGGAAGCTGAGGCAGGAGGATTGCTGTGAGTTCGAGACAAACCTGGGCTACACAGTGAGTTCCAGGTCAGTCTCAACTACATAGTGAGACCTTGTCTCAACCCCCCCCCCAAAAAAAAGAGTTGTTGCCTGGGGCTTGGAGTGAGCTGAGAAGGCATCACCCCCAGGGTTTAAGTCGTATTCTTGGCCTTGAAGGGCTCCAAGTTCACTTGATCTGAGAGGGAAGTGAAATCCATCCAGCAGCCCCTGCCATCTCTCTTCCTTCCTGGCGCCCCCTTCAGTTTGTAGCAGGGGTTTTGTCTGTGTTCTATGACCCACAACACTGGGTCATTTGGTTTCTATTTTCAGAATCTCTCTTGAAGGTTTGTAAGTCATGTATCATTCTGGATTCTCCCGTGACCTGTTTGACTTGGCCTTGTGAGAGAAGTTTTGTCAGTGTTTAGTTCAGTGTCTTCTTACTCATCAGATCTGGGTAGGACTTGGGACATGAAGGGAACAGGAGGGAAAGGATTTCTCTTTGTGTGAATTTGCTATCTCTTGACACCACCAAGCTTAAGGCAAATGATGCGGTGACCCTGTGGCTTTCCCATCTTGGAGGCTAAGGCCCTGTGCTTATATCTAACGCTTGAGATGCCAACTATATAAAGCATTTGATGCACTGTCGTGAGAGCCAGATCTCTGAAGGAAACAGTCACAAAAATATCAAAGCAGCTTTGCTTGAAAGACAGTGTGATAATATGAGCATTTTCCTGCAAAGTAGAATCATTGCACAGTTGAGTTGAAGATGATAAAGCCTATTGGAAGTTAGGTTTCTGTCTACTATTTTTCTGGCTCAGAAAGACTCAAATAGCCAACATTCTTGGTCTGGAAGAAGCTTCCTCCTTGCCTTGAGACTGAGCTCTGTTTCTCCTGTTCAGCTCACCACCGAGAACCTGCACACCTACCATGGCCATGTTCCTGATGTGTCAATAAACTCCTCACAAAACCCAGACTCTTCAGATGAACAATAGATCAGGACTACTTTTTTCCCCTAGGATCTCAATTTTCCACTGAAGACCAATTTTCCTTAAACAGATATTTTACAAGACTTTCATGGAAAAATTACATTTAGATTTTGACTCCTTTTCCCATATAATCACATATTTTAGTGGAGAAGCCCTATCTTCATTAAACTTAGGGGCCTGTAGGAGTAATTGGTCCTTGGCATTCTTATCTATTAAACATTATGTATTCAGTTTAAATAAAGATTTACAGTGAGGGACTTTGGTTACCTCTGTCAAAGAACAATCCTTGAATTCTTATTTCAAATGTACATTTCAGTTGGAAGACGGAGCCACTGAGAAACACACGTGATAGTTTGTAGCAGCATTATAACCACCTAACAGCTGCTAGTAGAGAGGGAGAATAAATCCAGTGTTGAGAACCCTCAGAGAAACTTTGGAGATCTGAGAACCAGCCAACCGCTGAGACCTTTTATTTATTTGTCTTCCTTTTTGTAAAATTATTATCAAGGCTACCTTCCCAATATCTGAATGGAAAAGACATGAAAAATAAGAGGTACCAGAGTTTTAAGGAAAAAAAAATCACAATACCAAAGTAATCATCAGATGCATTTAATGGAACAAACTTAGTAGCTTCCTTTAAAAAGGATCTTCCTGAAAAATATATCTAGTCTACATATCGCTTGTTTTAGAGAAGGTGCACCAGAAGTCAAAGATCAGAGAAGAGTGTGTTGAGTGGCACAAGGTGCTTTTGCTTTCTCTGCTGTAAATTGCATCCCTCCTTTCCACCAGGCAGATTCCTTCCCTTCCTTCCCCATGGAAAGTTGGGTTCCTCAGGTTTGAAATAAAACCTAAAAATACGAACAGAACTTAAAGGAACCTGGGGACATGGTGAACCAAGCTAGGGTCACACACTGTCTTGGGCAAGGGAAGAAGTGCAGACCTTTCAAGTCAAAGAAATTTAAATGGAAAAGCAAGGCTCTTTGTCTCTTTATCTGTGGACTTTGGTTTTACTTTTGAACTTGAGGGGTATAAATATTTTCAACACAGTCCACTAAGTTGGAATGGATCAAGTGCATAGTTGATACTATGTCACTGTCTCTTGAAGCCTGCTCTTGGTTTTCAGGTGTCCTTGGGTCAGCCCTGGTCTCTTAGTGAGCAGTGTCAGCTGCCACCTAAGACTCTCACCATGCCATGGCAGAGAGAGGAAAGAGCATGGTTCTCAGCTCAGGGTTGGCTGCTGTTTGAGGCATTGTGAAAGTAGTAGTGTGTGTAAGGCTTTACCTACTAAATCATTTCTGGTATGTGTGGGAAAAAAGCAAGCAGCCTTTCCAAGTAACTTCTTTCAAAGGAATGGAATTAGATTCTTAGCCAAGAAGAGTGAGGACTCTTGAGAAAGGAGATTATACCTCTTCTTTATTTCACTTAAAACAACTTGCCACGGTGAGGACCAGAAGTATATTTTTTGCTGGTAGACACAAGCAATTGTTTTACAGCAAAATGATTTTGTTTTGCAGTGCTGGAGATCAAACCTAGGGCCTCATGCTACTAGGCAAGTGCTCCACTCTAAGATATACACCCAGCCCATGAAATGTTTTTTGAAGTCAGAGAAGGGTCAAAATAGAGCATGACATTTTTAGCTTCTGTCTCTGTGGTCATCTACCTATGTTCTGCAGTTTCTACAACAACGACTCAATAGCTGAAGGTGTGGGACGGTTTTCCCTCCCAGGAGACTATGTCTGGACATATTTTATCACAACTGGGCAGGGAAGGTATTGGTAGCATTTAGTGGGCAGAGGACAAGGACACAGCTACATGTCCCACAATGCCCTACTCCAAAGATCCAGCCCCAAATAACAATCGTGGGGCTGTTGAGAGACCCTGCTCTACTTGATATCTTTTCTTTTACCTATTGCCCATCTCCTTTGGTAGCAGTGGGGACCAATTAAGGAAATGGATGACATCAGCTATATTTTACATTCTTAATGGGTCTCATATTTATTATCAGTTTGTTCAGAGTTAATATTATACAATAATATGTACTTTTTGAACAATTTGCCCCTTTAAAAGTAGTGTTAAGAACCTTATAATAGGAAGCAACGAAGGAAAAAAAGATTTCAAATTTCTTTTGTAAATCCAAAATGATCCTCAGCTACAGACCAAATTACAGCAAAATAACATTTAAGACATTGTCCAGTATTTTAGAGGGGACTGAGGAATATTCTGGTGTTTTGCTTTGTATTGCACCTAATGGTACTTAGAGCAGTTCAGTAGCCAGTGCCATCCTTGGTTGCACTTGGCTGCCCTGTTGGTTTAAGAAGGGAAGTGGGAGCCAGGCAAAGCCTTAAGTAGAGAATTTTATTCCTGGTCTCATGTCACTCAAAAAAAATTGGATAACATTTAAAACTGCTTATCATTGAAAAAAATTGGTTGAAGGGAGGTATATACTGTTTACTTTGGAGTTTGAATATATTGGAATTTTGAGTTTTTACGTATACTAATCTGAACCCCTGGGGGCAAACTTATGTCAATTTGAGGAGCACAATTTTAAGAGAGAAAAATGATAGATGAATAGAGAAATTACAAATGACTATGGATCTGAGGAAGAAGACTGACATCACAGAGCACATCTTTTTTGTTCCCCTGGTTAAGAATTACCTTTATAGTGGATTATCTTTGGTGGGCATTTAGAGGAGACACAGATATTTCACAGCCTGAGAGGTTTTTCTGCATTACCCAGATATGTTTTTCCTAGATTTCCTGCCACCTACCCTTCAAACATGAAAATCCCTGAACATCACCCAGAAACTTAGTGCCCATGAATCAGTGTAGATCCATGCTGACTGGCCATCTCACTTTAGGCATGGTGGACATATGCTACTCAAACGATTCCCTGTCACCTGTCCTCCAGTATTGTCCCTGAGCAGGGCTATAGAGCTGCAGCTTTCCAATTTCTGGTGATACCAGCACAGCCTACTGAAGTTTTTCTTAGTCAACTCGTTGTAAGGAACATCACTAGCATGGGTTGAGGGTCAGGAGACAACTGTAACTGGAATTGGTATTGAGAGAGTCTGAGTTACCTGCTCATGAAATTTATTTGTACCTTCTGGATTTTCTTGAATTCAGTCTTTTATATCCTGTATCAATAGGATCTGGCTTCAAAAGAACCAGTGGGGATTTAATACATATGAGATTTGTTATAGGGAATTGGCTGTACAGTATGAGCCCTGGTTAAACAGTTCTTGTGAGGCCGGGGTATTTGCAAGTCTGCATAACAGGCAGTTAGAGAAGATCTGGGGTAGACTGAATTTGGCCTCTGTGCCCTGGATTGCTGAGGATAAACTGAAACCTCTGACCTTGATGGCCCTTTGTTGTGGAGGTGATTGACAACTGATACACCTGGCCTCCCAGATGGGAAAGTTAAAGGAGGATGCAGGGTAGGTAGAACACTTGTGGGCCTAGGTGCTGCTGCTCACTAAAGAAGTGAAGTCGATTCTGTTTGCACCACAGATTACTGCTACTTCTTTTCTGTCTTCCAGATATCTCAGGAATTTCTCTTCCAGCCCCTTCTAACCAGGAGCATATAAGAAGGGGAATTGTGGAAAATGTCCCTCAGCCTATCCCAGCTGACACATTTCAAAGCCATTATATTACCATTTCCATTTGACAGTAGATACTGCTTTTCATGCCCAGTCTTATTGCTGGGCGGGCCAGACGACACCTGGTGCATGTTGGGAAACTCAGAATACACGGTCACATCACCTGATGCCTCACGGTTAGGTCCTCGGTCTTCACCAAGGCCTAGTAATAAACCAGAAACTCAAAAAGAGAATAGTTTAAAACCCCAGATTCATCACGTTATATCTCCCCACATAATATAAAGATTATGAGCTATTTTTCAACTTATCTATGTTTGTTTGTTCATGTAGCAAAACCCACATGTTATTAGAATTTTATAGCTTGCTTCAATATTTGCTAAGTCACATTTCTCTCTTTTCTCTTTTCCTGTTACATTTTCCTCTATTATCATTCGCTTCTCAGGTTCAATAAAAGGTCTTTTAAAATTATAGGACACCAAATTTCTCTGATTTGGTGGACTTCAAGACTTTTACAAGCATCCTTCGTATTCACAGAATTTATCTCATGCTCTTCTTTTTTTTTCCTGTATAGAGTTCTGAGACAATTTTTCAACTCTATTCTCCAGCATAATAACTTACTCTTCAGTGGGGGTATATTTTGATATTTGGTCTATTTAAGATTTTTACTTTGATAATCACATACTTTTATTTCTAAGATCACTAATTGCTTTTTGTCAAAATAACTAATTTTTATTTCATAGATGAACTAGCTTTTGTTGTAACTCTGAGGGTTATAATTACACTTCATTGGAAAATCCCATCTTTATCTTAATTTCATTGTGTGTCAGTCATTCTGTTTGTATTTTACACTTCTCAATCCAAGTGTTAATTTTTTTCAAATACTTTCCGTTACCTACCCATGTATCTGCATGATTATGTGTGCTGCAAGCTGCCTCCAGGGATTTTGGAGAGGAGTAGGATGTGCTTCTTGGTGGAATGTGTGGGTATTTTGTCTTCTGAGTGTGAGGCTTTCTGAGTCTCCTATTTTTCCAAAATTACCATTTATGTACACTAGCCACTCCAGCCCAAGGGTTCCAACTAACCTCTACAGTCTCGGGGAAATGCCTTCCTTTGGTGGAGGTGTTGAGTGAGGGCAAGGAGGGCAAAGGGACCTCACCTGGTTCTCAAATTGCTCTGAGTGTGTTTACATAACCCTGGAGTGTCCCCAGCTCCCCGGAACTAAGCATTCAGACTTGGAAAATACCTACCTCTGCTATTCTTCATAGTTCCCTCCCCTCAATCAAGTTGTGGGTCCTCATTTACTCAGTAAAAACAAAAACAAACAAACAAACAAAAAAAAACCACTTATCATTTTTTTTGTCTTCTGTCTCTTAGAAATCAGCCATATTTCCAGTCCACTGCTACTGCTACTTCTCTTTTTAAATGCTGCTTGGTATAGTTTGAATGTGGCTTGTTCTCTCTGAAATTCATGTTGAAATTTGGTTGTGATTGTGGGGTGCCTGGAGGTTGAAACTTTAAGAGGTCTAAGAAGGTATGAAGGGTATTCACAGGTAGTAAGAGGGCTTAATACAGTTCTTGCAGGACTGGGTTAATTCTTAGGGGACTGGATTAATGATCACAAAAGTGTGTTGTCAGAAACTGAGGCCACTACTTTCCTCATGTGTTGTCTCTCTTGCACACACCTGCCTTGTCTTTTACTTTCTGGAGCGGAAACAGCATGAGGTGCTTACCAGATTCTTCCACCTGACCTTGGATTTCTCAGCTTCCAAACCTGGGAAGCAAAATAAGTTAATTCTTAGGGGACTGGATTAATGATCACAAAAGTGTGTTGTCAGAAACTGAGGCCACTACTTTCCTCATGTGTTGTCTCTCTTGCACACACCTGCCTTGTCTTTTACTTTCTGGAGCGGAAACAGCATGAGGTGCTTACCAGATTCTTCCACCTGACCTTGGATTTCTCAGCTTCCAAACCTGGGAAGCAAAATAAAATACAACTATTCTCTTACACACACACACACACACACACACACACACACACACACACTTTCCCATTTTCTGAGGACATGAGCAGCAGAGGAGGCAGGGTATACTCTGTCTGCCATCTTGATCTAATTTGATTCGATGTTCTTCAAGGGAGTTGGGTTGCCTTTGTGATTCTACAGTGCCTCAGACCATAAGCTACCCTGGGCTTGTTCATGTCAGATAAAATATTCACAGTCTTGGCTTAAGGTTGAACAGACGAAGCCACTGGAACGTAATGACTCACGGTAATGGGGTTTCACTTGAGGGTCATTCGGACAACTAGGGACCCTTGCTTTTTTGCTCTCTGAATTCTGGAATGCTTTCACTTTGGACACACAGGGGACAGTGGCTGCTTCCTTGGCTCTTGTTCACAGACTCACTGCCGCACTGTCTTCCTGATGGATGCGTTTGCTCATTGCTGCTGATGGTTCTACAGGGGGCAATTTGCCAGCGAACAGAGGCTAAATCCACACATTTTCTTTCCTCTTTGTACTCATGTTCCTTTCCTTTGTTATTTGCTCCAAATGTCTGCTTCCTGTACTTCATAAATTACCCTTTGATGAGGAAAAAGTATAAAATATTAGCCATGTGAGGATTTGGATTGTGTTTAATTTAGCACTGATGAAAAAATATTCTCCTTAATCCGGTAGCTGTCTGGAACCATGGCCTACAATTACCAATGGCTTTAAGCATGCCCCGTGTGAAGCCCAGACAGCCAGCTCCCAAACCAGCTCCACGCTTGGAGCATTTGCTAAACATTTGCTCCAGGCTGAGACTCCAAGCCTGGGGGTTAAACTGTAAATCAAGAATGACACACACCAACCAGTCTGCTAAATCCAATCTTCTTCCTCTTTCTATTGATTTTTTTATTCTTCTGTTTTTCTGTTCTGTTATTGACCAGACCATCTTGAATACTGCACTCACACCGCAGAGGAAGCAGTGCTACAAGGGTACCAGCTACCCATCCCTTCCACGCAGAGGACAGGGAGCAGGTAAGCCCCAGCATGTGAGACCCAGGGAGCAATGAGCTCTCTGTTTTAAGGCTGTGTCTATATACACAACTAGTCAGAGAACAGGTTATAACACAATGGTTAAAATGTGTGTGTGTGTGTGTGTGTGTGTGTGTGTGTGTGTGTATACGTGTGTGCTCTCAGACAGATAGGTTAAGGCAGTGAGGACTGAGGCTGGGAGCTAAAACTATGTTCATCTTTATGCTGACCGATCTCTCCCGCTGGGCCAAGACTGTGGAGCCCAACTGCAGACAGGTTCTTAGGTAGGCTCACAGGCTGGGGTCTCCAGGATGGGATGTGGAGTGCATGGTTTTCTTGGGAACTTGCAACTGTGGAAGGAGGGGTGAGGTCTGAGGAGAGGAAACAATGAAACTTGGTGGTAGGCCTGAGAAGTCTCCAGCTGTTGTCTTCCTCAGGCCAAAGTGGTGCCTTCAAACCCTGCTTGGCTCAGTAGTTGGCATCTACTGGGAAGGGTGTCACCAAGGGTGAGGAATCTCTCAGCAGGAGAGGCAGATCCTAAGAGAGCTCACAGTGGGGTCTGTCTGATGAGCTCCCCCAGTGAGGGAACTCCTTCCTCAGCTGGAGATCTGGTCAGCACATCCAGGAGTCTGCTTAAGATACAGTTGCTGATGGAAAGAATGTTCATTCCAGAGAGAAAGAGAGAGTGTATAGGTGCCCAGGTTCTCCCTGGGGCAATGGTAAGTGGTCACAGCTGTGAGTTCTTGATGCTCAGATTAGTTCTCATCTCAGCCCTCTTTTCTGAGCAGATTCCAAGGGACACAGAGGTTGTAACAGGAAGCAAGTCACGTGTGAGAGCTCTATTGTCCTAAGCCTCATAGTGAAATGAAGATGAAAGAAATGAAAAGGCAGCGCTGATGTTGGCTTCTGAGCAGAATTCAGCACAGGAGTGGAAGTCTGTATGTACAGTTGGACGATGGTCAGACCATATGTAAAAGCACAGCTCAGAACTGCAGCCTGCCAAGCAGCCCAGGAGACCGCCTACCTTCTAAGTCCGTTGTACAGGGAGGCAGATTCCTACCTGTGGCAACAATTTAGGAAAACAAACCATAGCTCCCAGAATAGCTGGTCCCAAATGGCCAGGACTTAATAATCGACAGTTTTGCTATTTGCAGTGTAGGACTAACCAGAGGAAGCCAAATATGTACTCCTGGTTAATCACAAAAGACCCACTACTTCTCATTATTTTAGTTACTTGAGAGGCTGAGGCAGGAGGGTCATAAGTTTGAGGGCATCTCAAGCAACTTAGTGAAGCTCTCTCTGAAGAATAAAATTAGAAAGAGGTAGGGGTGTGGGACGTGTGTGTAGCTGGGAAGTAGAGGACTTGCCTAGTCTGAGAGAGGCCCTAGGTTCGATCTCCAGTACAAGAAAGACAGAGAGAGAGGTAGAGAGAAAGAGTACCTGTTTGCAGTACTCCAATAATCATCGCATTCCTCGTGGGGACCTGGTACATGTACATAACACATCTTAACTCTTGTTTCATCCCCTTCCTCTTCCCTCCATCTCTAGGTCATCTTCCCATTCCCCAAAGATCCATCTCCCTGTTACTTATCATCTATTTTTTATTTTGCTTTTGAAGTCATACTTTGAGCTTTTCATCGAAAAGAAACCATGGGCTATGTAAGCTGTGTGTCTTCACTAAACATTATGGTCTCAAGGTACGTTAATCTTCCTACAGAGGACTCAGGTTTATTCTTCTTCATGGCAAAGTAGTATTCCACAGTGTATAAATCCACATTTTCTTTCTCAGTTCGTCACTTGATGGACACATAGACTGCTTTCAAGACTTAGCTATTTTTAGTTGTAAACATGGGTACGTATGTATCACTGTAATATGATGTCTTTGACACTTTGGGGAGATACCTAGAAGGGGAATAGCTGGGTCAAATGGTTTCCCAATTTTGGTTTTTGGAGAACTCTTCATACTGATGGCGTTGTACTGGCATTATCGTCTGATTCTAAGAGCTAATTACTTCCTTAATTGCTTCTGTAATCTATTGATTAGTCAAGAGTATATTATTTAATTTCCATGCATTTGTTTAATTTCTGTGGTTTCTTTTTCTATTAATTTCTGGTTTCATTGCACTATGATCTGATAATGTGTAATTTTTTCGTGTTCTCTTGTTGTTTTTAAGGCATTCTTGAATACCTGATCACCAACATTGGCCCCGTCTTCTGGTTCTGACATTCTGTCCTCATGGTGGTGACTTCTGCTGTCCATTCTTTCAATAGCATTTTTCCCCCCTGGTACCAGGGATTGAACTCAAGACTCTGCATGGTGCCACTAAGCTACATCCCCAGCCCTCAATAGCATTTTTAATCCACTAGATTTGTGTGTGCTACCTTTACATGGACTCTAATTCTTTGCTAAAATTGGTCATTCATGTTTTTTTAAAATTAATTTTATCGGTACATTTACTGTATACAATATAATGACATTCATTGTTGGAAATTTGTACCTTTACATAATCAACCTTGGTTCTTATTTTTTCCCCATTCCCCTGCCCACCCTTCAACCCCTCTCTCCCTGTCTACAAAGACTTTGTTTCCATTATTTTTCAATTTCTCATATTCCATTCCCTCCTTTCCTTTTCCCTACCCCTCCTTTCCTACCCCTTTCTTTTCCCCTTCCTCTTTGTGAAATAGGAAGCAAATGGTCATTCATGTTTTGTATCATTTTGTTTAGCTTGGCTAGGTTTTTATTAGTGCCTTCTGTAAATTCACAGTCTTGTTTATTAAGTCCATTATCTGTTTAATTGCATCTTCTTTGAGCTGGTCAAATACCTTATTGATTAAAAGAAAATCTCTGTTGTCCTTTTGAATCATTTGGCAGTATGGCTTTTTTACTCAGGATTGCTTTGGCTATTGTGAATTTCTTCTGGTTCCATATAAATGTATATTTTATACATAAAGGAAAGACAGGATCACACTATTGCACTATCGTATCTTTTATAGCTTCTGTTTCTCATCTAATAATTAGTGATTTTCCAAATTAAATCTGTATATATATTCACTAAAGACTACATAAGGCATCATTACACAGGTACACTATAGGTGGTAGGGTGATAAACAGAGCTTTCAAAACTTTATGATCTAAATCACCCTTTAAATATGATAGAAAAACCAAGGAAAGAAAGTCTATTTTTAAAATAATAAAGCTCCCAAGAAAGAAGACAAACCCCAAAATCAGTTTATAATAATATAAGGGAGGGCTGGGGATTTAGTTCAGTGGTTCCACCACCTGCCTCGCAAGTGCAAGGTCCTGAGTTCAATCCCCAGTATCAAAAAAAAAAGAATATAAAGGGCAAGGAGTGTAGCTCCCTGGTAGAATGTGTGCTTGGCATGCATGAGGCTTTATGTTCAGTACCCAGGACTGAAAAAAAACAAAACCAAAACCAAAAGTGACACAAAAACAACCAACTAAACTATAAAACAAAACCCTTAAACAAAACAGCAGTAAGGAATCCAATAAAGGTGTTCGAGAAAAATCTTCTCTCTAAAAGGTCACCAGAAAGGTTCACTTTTATGTAACAAAGACAGTAATGATAAGAAAACAAAACAAGTATCAGTTTGAAATTGAAAAACAAGAAAATTTGAAACTGGATGAGAAATGAGAAAATAACATTTTAATCAATTAAATCTATAACGCTGGAACTAAAATTTAAATTGACATAAAATGGGCATTGAGGAAAACTTAGCTGAGCAACTCTCAAGGAAAAGCAGTGAGCTGAGAAAGCAATGCCCTGGAAAGTTGAGACAGCAAACATAAAAGTTATAGGTGTGAATCAGAATAAATAAAATATAAGTTTCCATATAAGAGAAATTTAACTTATGCCCCTTCAATGTTCTTATTCTATTTCCTTAAGCCAAAGAGAAATGTGTATTCAGAGAGATTCTGGTTAAGATTTTGCAGAGAGATGATAAAGAAGAAACCATCCAAGGTTTCAGTAGAAAAACATTGTTTTTCTGAAGAACCAAGAGACCAAAAAGCAATGGAGAAAAATCTAAAGAGAGCAGGGGTAAAATTTTGTGTGACCAGAAAATCTGAGGCATAGAAAAGTGTTAATCATCAGAGAGGCAGCATAAAGCTGTTAGAAGCAATGCAAGGTTTTAGAATACAAATTAAGAGTACAAGGATATTCCTGATTTGCAAATGAAAATGTTAAATTGGGAACTTTTTGAATTTTTGCTGGCCTGTTGATTGAGGAGGTAAAACTGGAAACTTCCTTGCTTTCTTCTGCTTTTTTTTTTCTGTGTCAAGAAACACATCTCTCAACCCACTGTTCTGACTGACTTTCTGACATATTTGCTAAATACATAAAATAAAAATTACTGTGCAATTCAGTTCCCAGCCCTTGCTAAGTATGCACCAATGAAGAATGCAGCAGGACAGCATAACAATTATTAAACAAAAGCCACGATTTTTGCTTTCACAAAAGCAGAATCACATAGAACCACACAATAGCCCGCTAGGTGCCAGAGAATTCCACAGTTTGGTTTTCTTTTTGCATCTTATATTACACGGGTCGAGTCACCTTTTCAAACCACCCAAGAACAGGCAGATCTTTTTAGTCACCAAGTCCTTGGTCAAATAATATTCCAATCCGAGTCTGTGTGTGTTACTCAGTTAACGATCCCTAAAAACCTACATAGGTAGTCTTTCAGTTGTAATACCAACCATGTAAAAATGACAGAGAACAATAATAACTTTAAGGAAATGCATCACCTAGTTGTTATTTTGGCAGAATGGAGTGATGAAAATGTTAGAATAATTTCTGTACACAATCTCACCAATTTCCCCTTTCTCTTACATGATATGTGTTTCGTGCTATTTTGATTCCTGTCAGCACTTAAAGCAGCATGGCCTAGGGCTTCGTTCTAAATCCTCCTCTCTTCTGTATCAACATTCACCAACTTGGTGATTTCATCTAGTCTCAATGTTTTGAATGATACTGGATTCATTTTTAATGACTACAGTAGAAATTACAGTGATATAAAACCATAGAATTTACAGTTTTAGAATGAAAGAAATCTCTTAGATCTGGAAAATGGGAATTTAAAACCTGAAAGAATGGATAAAGTGGTTTCCTGGGGAAGGGTGATATTTTTGGGTAATAATCAAGAAATAAAATTCATCTTTGAGAGCAAATTCCCTGCCAAGTCTATCCATTCAGACTCCAGAGGTCCCTAGAAAAGTGAACAGTTCAGAAGCAAAACAAAATTTGCTTCCATTTCTCCCATTGCTTCTTCAAGAGCAGAAGAGCCCCAGGGGAGAGCTCTGAAGGCTGGGGTGTCTCTATCTGCAGGTGGAGATGCCTGGATTTTGTCTTCTTTTTCCTGCTGTCCCCAGCACCTTGTTCTCCCAGAGCCTCCCACCATGTAATTCATTTGTCATTTATCGTACATACAGCTCACAACATTTTCATTTGCCTCATTTTCTTGAGTTAGTAAGAGTGAGATTCCTAAAACATTTTTCAGATGAAGGATGCACAATATTAAAATAATAACAGCTGAGCAAGACCTGCAGTTCTGAAATGACAGTGCTCTTTCCTCTTTGACCATGCCAGTCTACCTTATGAACCTGAACCCCTTGGGTTGTATTCCTATGTTGCAATTGAATATGTAGTGAATATTTGTAAAAGGCCAGAATTGGAAAAATATCCTCCAATATTTAGAGCTGGCAATCCATCCATAACACATTTTTAAATCTTTTATTAGTTGAAGCCCCTTTATTTTCTGCTTAAATCAAAAGGGGAGTTTATCATGTGGACCTGCAATAAGAATGCTGTAAATAAATAGCTGTAAAATGAAGATATATTGAGTTGAGAAGAGTGGAAAATTGATCTGACCATATTTTATAAACCGTATTAAGGGTTTTTAGCATGTATAATAGAAATGATTTATAATTTCTTACACATGGGCATAGAATAAGTCAATAAAGCAAGTTATTTGCTTGGAATTTCAGAGTGGTATTTCCTCCCTTTGGGTCACAGAAATGAGGAGCTTGTGATTAAAATTTTGAGTGGCTAAAAGCATAGATTTTGGAGCACGAGAAAACTGAACTTGAAGCTGCCTGTACTGTAAACACGCTGTGACTCAAGCACTTTACTTACTCCTCAGTTTCTCAACATGTAGGAAGGAGATAATAGCAGTATTTCTAGGATTTTGGGTGTTTGAAGGGAGGGCTTTGAGGTAATGAGACGGTATTGTACTCATAATCTAAAGATGTTGCATTCTTCCCTTGTCCACATGTCCCACAGGTTTGTGACACTCAGAGCAGCACAGGGGCTCCTCTCACTTCTTAATTAGCAATTGCAGATGTAACTCTGCCATATCAGCAAGAGCGCTTGTGAAGGGTGTAATGGGTGCATGCAATACTTTAGGCTAAAGTGTGGCCCTTCCACAGTCCCAGACTCCACATCCTAGAATCTGTACACACACGTGTCCCTGACCAAATGCAGAAAAGGAGCCTGGAGTTTTGACAAAGCGTGGCAGGTCCATGGTATGGATGGTGGGAGTAAGAGAGAGTGTGTGGATTTATCTCTATTCTGCTTGGGATTTTGGGATTACATTTCAGGATCAGTACTTTTTATCATTTCTGATAAAAAAAAAACATATCAGCTGTTGTTTGTTCAAATAGAACCATGTCTCTTCTTTCTCTCCATGCCATTTTGGATTCTAATTACGTGATTCCTAGACATTCTCATTGTATGTTCCATTTGTTTTACTCTGTTTTATGATTTTTTAAAATTTTTTAGCCTTTTTGTAATATAGTTGGCATAATTTATTCAGATCTATCATTTAATTCATTAATTAATTTTTTTACTATGCCCTGTCTGATACCAAATAAATTCATTTATTACTTTTGTGTTTTATTTTGGTGATTATGTTTTTCATTTTCTACTTGTTTCTTTTCAAGACTGTTATGTAATATTTTCCTTTTCCTCCTACAGATATTTTCAAACACATGATATATGCAATACTTATATTTTATGGCGAGCCATTATGGTGAGCCTTGACTTAGGCCTAGCCATGACTAAACTTTGAGTCACCTCGCCGGCACGGACGTGCTCTCGCCCATAGCCACGGGCAAGTTCAGCTGGTAGCAGATGTAACCTATAATGGTTGTTATTCTTTCCCTCTGGAATGTGCGGGCGGTACTCTCGCTCCCGTGTACTCTCGCTCCCATGCAGCTGAAGAGTATAAGTGCTTACACTTTTGGTTTCAGTTTTAGCCTATATATACCAGACCCTGAAAAATAAATGGGGCCTTGCTACGATAGAGCATGAGCCTGGAACTAAGTTCGTGAAACTGCTCTCCTGTTGTTCCTCCCTCGGGTTTGGGACCTGCTGGCAGGATTCTGACGTCGTGGCTCGCGACAAGTGGCGCCCGAACAGGGACCCGAGTAAGAAGGACATCGAGGAGAGCGCCCTGCGATCCAGGGCACTACAACAAGAACCGCGACTGATCCCTGCGGCTCCTGCCGGTGAGAGACAGGGGACGATAGTCCTGATCACGGCAATAAAAAAGGAACGGGATGCTGGTGAGAGACAGGGGACGTTAGTCCTGATCACAGCAGTAGAAGTAGGGGCAGCCAGTGAGAGACAGGGGACGGTAGTCCTGATCACAGCAGTAGTAACAAGGGGTGTAAGCCCTCAAATTCTTAGTTAAAGCATGGGTCAAATGGAATCTAGAGGTTATGTAGGCAACTCTATACAAAAGTTGCTAAAAGTACAAGTCGTTAAAGTTAAGGCTCAATTGGAAGCATTTGTGAAAATATTGGATGAGGTTTGTCCATGGTTGTGTGACGAGGCTGAGATAGATCTAGAGGTCTGGGGAAGAGTAGGTAAACAGCTGCAGAAGGCTTTGACCTCCGATCCTGATAGGTTTCCGGAGAGCTTATTCTCCTATTGGACATTCTTAAATACAGCTTTGAGAACTTCGTCTCAAAAGGAAATATCTGAGGCTCTCGAGGAGGTTCATGAGGAGTTGGAACAAATTCGAGAGGAAAAGTCTCAGGCCTCGGAGCCCCCTCCGGAGCCTCCAGATAGTCCTCCTCCCCTGCCTGCTGATCTCCCACCAGTGCCGTCACAGCACGGGGAGCCACGTGCATCTATCTACCCCTGTCTTCCTGTTTGCGAGGAGCGCCTGCCACCTAGTGCCCCGCCATTGAATGATGAGGTAGATACACGTCTCGCTCAGTTATGACTGACATGTCAGAGGCGGGAGGAGGAACTCCTACTCGAGCAGAAGCTAGCTCAAATAGCCCAACAAATGAGAATGTTAAAGGGACCACAAAGGTCTGAGGAGACTCCTCTCCCTCCGGCCGACACTGTAACTGCTATCTCGGGAAAAGCAGTTGCCGGGGTATCCCCCATAAGTCAGCCCGCCCTTGCTGAGTGTGAACCTTATGTCCCCACGCCATTGGAGATGGCAGTAACTGAGGCGAAAAATAGAGAAGAAGAAATTTTTGGGTTTCCGGTTATTCAGGCCCAACAAGGTGGATATGAACACCGCCCGATAGAATTTAAGTTGGTAAAGGAATTAAAATTGGCTGTTAATCAGTATGGTACAAATGCTCCTTTTACAACTGCTATTTTAGAGTCACTTTTTAATTAAGAAGGTTATCATAGTCAACTAGGATGAAGGCGTTTATGCTTTTAGGTTGCCTTCTGATAGTTCCCATTGTGGGAGAAGTTTTTTGGGCTTCTGTTCCCTTTTTTCCTCGGCCACAGGGAGTGAGCCAGGAAGCCCCTCTGTTTCCACAGTTTTTCACTACCAATAATAGCCTAGGTCTTCCCTGGCAACATTATGAAGCTCCTGCTTCCATTAATGCTTCTTTTGATCTTCCTTTAGACACCATACCATTTGCTTCCTTTAATGATGATGTGAGTAACACCACCTGTCTACCCTTGACAGAGAATCATTCGGTTCGCTCTTGTTCTCATTTTTCTCACCTTTTTGCCAAAAACCTTAATCAGTTGCGATTTAACTGGTATCAGACAATTTGGAATATTTCTGGTCCTTGCTTTAATGTGACGTTTGATGGTAATTTTCACCCCCTGCCTTACCCAGGTTCTCGTCCTTTGGGAGTGGAATGTGGTTATGAAAACCGAGGCCAAAACACATGCTTGCCATGGGAACAATGTTATCCCCAACTTGCCTATTCCTACAATTTCACAAAGAATTTTGGAATTTACGGTTTTCCCGAGCCACAGAAGGGTGAAAATGTTTTTGGCATGAGCCACCTTTGTGGGCCATATGCTTGTACCTCATTTAGACCTTTTTATTTTCTCTTTCCCTCCAATATGACCTGGTATAATTGTTCTACAGGGTATTCTATTGATCTTTTCGGCTCAAAAGGATCTGGGTCCAGTAACGATAATTGTCCTGTAAAATTTAGCCCCGTTGTCCCCGAATATCTGAAATCCTTTGCTTTTTCAGCTTCTGGAATATGTGTTAGATCACCTTTCGTATTGTTATGGACTAATAACTCATGGTTACCCAATTGCTCTCAAGAATACTGTTTTCTCGGTCAGTGTTGGTTTCCCACTAAAGAAAGTTAAAAAAAAAAAAGTGAAAAGAAGAAAAAGTGAAAAAAGGTAAAAAGAAAAAAAAAGTGATAGGAGGTAGAGAGTGTCAAGTCCATTGGGAAAAAAAAATGGGACAATCAAAATCCAGAAATCTAGCAAATTCAATTCAGAGCCTATTGAAGGCACAAGGAGTAACAGTTGAGAGGGCACGATTAGAGGCCTTTGTTAAGATTCTGGACACAGTTTGTCCATGGCTATGTGATAAGGCAGAAATAAATGATGAAGTATGGGAGACAGTCTGAAACCAGTTGAATGAAGCCCTTCTGGCCGAGCCCAATCGTTTTCCAGAAGGTGCTCCTTTTCATTGGGCTTTGTTAAATGCAGCTCTCAGGATGCCAACCAAAAAGGAAATCTTGGAAGCCTTAGACGAGATGCATGAAGGGTTAGAACAAATTAGAGAGGAGCACTCTCAGACTTCAGAGCCCCCGAACCTGGTCTAGAAAAAGACGCTAGAGAATGTCCTCTTTCACTTGAGCCCCCTGAGCCTCCGGATTCCAGAGGACTTCCTGTAGTGCTATATCCCAGTTTTGAGTTTTTTCAAAAGTTATATCCCAGTTGTGAGGCTTCTCAACAAAAACTTGAGCGTCTGCCGCCTTCTGCGCCGCCCCCCACTCGGAGGCAAACCTAGCTCAGTTATGTACTATTAATCAGGAGCTCAGTGAGGAACTTCAGCTGAGGCAACAGATTTCATTCCTCTCGAGCAGACTTGCATCTCTTCGTGCCTCAGAGGCCAGGCCTACCAATGAGCCCAATGGTAAAGACCCCACAACATCTGATGGGTCTCAAGGCATAGCATCTCCTTTACAAGAGGCTCTCAAATGCCCCGCAGCACAAGGGGAGGAAGTCTTTAGACTATTCCCCATCCTTCAAGTAGAGGGACCCCAAGGGCCAATTAGAGAACATCGCCCTCTTGAGTTTAAATTGGTGAAAGAATTAAAAACTGCTGTGAATCAGTATGGCACTGCAGCTCCTTTCACTTGTGCTATCCTGGACTCCATTACTGGATCCTGGCGAAACACCAAGTGATTGGATTGCGGTCTGCCGCGCAGTTCCTTGGGGAAGGGGTTTTTGCTTGGGTTTTTCCTCAGAATGCTGATCAACCATGGTGGATCCCGGAGGGTTTTATCAAACAGATTAACGCAAGCCGTGAAAAGGACCAAAGACAACCCTCTGGTGTTACTTCGTGGGACGTCATTACAGACTCTGTTAATCCCTTAAGATAAAGATTGCAAAGGCTCCTCCTAAGAGCTAATTCTTCCTGCTTTTCCATCTTATGTGCTTTCTCATACTTTGCCTATCATAGTAAATGATTATTTTTTACATCCACAAATAGAAGGTTAATAGTAAATGAGACAGAAAAATATTAGGAAAGCTATAAGTAAGAGTTATACTTTTGCATCTTGTTAAAAAACAGGTAAAGAAAAATATACAAGACCAGAAGGCCTAAGTATATAGAGAAGGTGTATGGAAATCATATAAAAAGGTTTACATTTACAGTCAAGAAGAGCTTTCATTCCTTTAACCCTAATTCTACAAGAGATCTCTGTTAATTTTGATCTGCAAAAATTTTGACTAGTCATAACAAAAAGATTTTATAATTCAATTGGCCAAAACCATCTGAGTGCACTCGTTAAAACTGTCTTATATGTTTGTCTGTCTTAAGTGTTATATGTGTGTCCTAAATGTTTAAAGATGTTTGTATGTTCTTAATCAAAATGACGTCAAATATAAGTAGATTGCTGATTTCTATAATCTGGATTTATAGGATCGAATAAAAATTTAAAGAATAGTTGAGGATAATCTTTAAGTTTGGATACGTTCCTGTTGGTAAATAAAGAAGCAGCTGCTCAGAAAATTTATTCTGACCTTTGTTCACCAATGGGAGCCACCAAAATAATTTTCATAACCTTATAAAAAGATGTATCTTGTTGGGAATGTTTTGTTGGTTATCAAAGGTCTGAATTGTAGAAATGTTGTTGTAATATGTTTCTGATGGTTATTTTCTGTTAAAAAAAGGGAAGATCCTGTTGATACAAAGCCACATTACAGGATATAAGAATTCATATAATTATAATAATTATTGCTACCTTTTCTGGTATACAAAATGTACTCATATTGTTTGACCATGCAGGTTTTCCAGCATATTGTTTATGAGAATAACCTTTTGGTCCAGGTATTCTCCCTTCTCTTCTGCTCCACCTACTTATGGTTACAGGTATATTTATAGATCCGCTACTATCCCTGAATAGCTTGAATCTGGAGACCGGATTGGGACCCCAACACTGGAGCAGCAGAGAGAACTCCAGGATGTGTCTTGGTGCACAAGCGGAGACTTTATTGTCCAGAACAAGGATTCATTGGAACTGGTTTGGCTATAGTTGAAGGATTGTGGTTGCATACTCGATTGGACTGTGATCCCAGATTTCAACAGCTCTGCCTTACTCCCTTTCCTGTCAAAAACCATTCTGAGGAAGTCCGATGACTTTCGTCATTGCTGCGAGGGTCTTGGAACCGGACATTTCTAAATACAACTAATCAGTTGTCATTGGACATTGAGATATTGTCTGGTGTTCATGCCAATTCTATCCGGCTTGATTTAGATTTTGCTACTGAAGTTTGGGAAAATTTGAAAAAGCTGTTTTCACCACCTTGGATTGTTATATGGCTTATTGTTATTGCTGTTATGATTGGGTTGTGTATTTTGGGTTACTGCTCATATCGATGCTGGAAGCGTTCCCAGTTTAAGTATGAGCGTTTAGCTATGGCTGATGATACAACACGCGTAGCCATTTACTTGGCTCAGGCTCGGCGTGCTTAGATCCCCCACCTTGGGATACTCAGTGACCGGTAAGGACGGAAGCTTCTGTCTACCAACCTAAGACAGGTCATATTGGGACATAAGCCCTGCGACTGATGACGGGTAAGGAGATGGAAGACTTGTGCCGCCTAAAACAGAGGTTCGTTGGTCGATGAGTTGCTAGCATTCTTCATGCTATCAAAGAGAGATGGGGGAATTATGGTGAGCCATTATGGTGAGCTTTGACTTAGGCCTAGCCATGATTGAACTTTGAGTCACCTTGCCTGCACGGACGTGCTCTTGCCCATAGCCATGGGCGAGTTCAGCTGGTAGCAGATGTAACCCATAATGGTTGTTATTGTTTCCCTCTGGAATGTGTGGGCGGTACTCTCGCTCCCGTGTACTCTCGCTCCCATGCAGCTGAAGAGTATAAGTGCTTACACTTTTGGTTTCGGTTTTAGCCTATATATACCCGACCCTGAAAAATAAACGGGGCCTTGCTACGATAGAGCATGAGCCTGGAACTAAGTTCGTGAAACTGCTCTCCTGTTGTTCCTCCCTCAGATTTGGGACCTGCTGGCAGGATTCTGATGTCGCGGCTCGCGACAATATTTTATAATTCTAATGTGTGATGTTTGTGAGAATTTATGTCTGGTGCCTATTTTTTCCTGCTAAGTGTTATTCATGTTTCTCTGTGTGCCAGGTTATCTTTGATTTTATGGTGGTCATTATTCTTGAAAAATTATTTTTTGGGGAATTCTCCAAGTCTAAGAGCAATATGTCTCCTCCTATAGAGAAGCTTTTTCTATGCACAGCTTTGCACAGCTACTAACCTTCATGTAAATTTCTTCTCAGACTCAGTTCAGGATCTGAGGTCCTCTGGCTTATTCAAGTGAAATTACACCAGGACTAGTTATGTGGTCGCCATTTCTCAGGATGAGAAATGTGTGCACAGCTTGAAAGCAACATTCTTTGCAGGTTCCTGAGGTGTGACAGGAGAACTAGCTTCAATACAAGTTCATTACTGCTCTGAAAGCAAACCCCTTTGGGGGCTTGAGCTTAATGTAGAGTGCTTCCTATAAAACGTCTCACCTTGGGCGGATCATGGACCTTGGCTTTTATCCTTCTCCTGGAGTCTTTAGAGTTGAAATCCAAATGGATCATACTAAAAATGCCCTTGGGGCAAAAGTTACTTTCACACTCTGCAGGCTTTCTTCTAGATTTTGGCCTGATAATTGGTGCATTGAATGCTTTAGCCAAATCTTCTGTCTGTTGTTGTCATTAGGGAAAGAAGTCTAAATACCATAGGCTGAAATTTCTTGAATTATATATTATCTGTGGTTGTTTTGCTGTTGCATTTAATGACACCGCCTATTTCAGAAGGATCAGGAGTGAAGCCAGTGATTCCATGCCGGTCAGTTCTCCAACTTTGAGGTGAATCCTTGGCGAGAGCCAATACTGCATGGAATTCCATGTGCTGTACAGAGCCTCATGAGCCCTCAGATGGCGATTCCGTAGCAGATGGGACACAGTGGTAAATCCCAATGACTACTCCATGGAAGAAAACCTCTGTTTTTCTAGCTTGCCATGAGAACTTATCCCCGTGAAGAGAGACTCTTATCCCAGGGCTGAGTAGGTTACTGTTGCCAGAAAAGGGAGCTTGCAGGATCATAGCTGGTTAATTTTTGGGAGGTAATCTTGTTATAATCTAGGCTGTATTAAGTCCACTGCATTAATAAAGCTGCGTCGTTTGTGCGTCCCTTGCACAGGAGCACACTGATTGAAGAGAGCCAAAAGACGACATGTGCAGAGTGGTTCATCCCTGGTGACCTGGCGACCATGGTGTTTTCTCTGTGGTGAACAAGGGGAAAGGTGTTGTGGTATATTTCCATTTGGGCTTCTCAAACCTTTTCGTAACTCCTTTTTATTCCAGGAGCTTTGGTTGCTAAAATGACTTACATCTGGAAATGGGGAGGAATAGCAGCCATCTAGGTTCTTGTGTGAGTCCAGCTCCTGTCTATCAGATCTAAGCTTCTGGTGATAGAATTGTGGCCAATTTGGTTATGGACTTTAGTTCTTTGTTTCTTCCTGAGCCCCTCATTCCTTTGTCTCCTTATGAGTGGGGTGCCTTTCCCTGCCCTTGGCCCTGGCTTTGGGCTTGCCTGCGTTTTTTTCTTCTGGCAATGGCATGTGGGCGGAAGCGAATGTGTGCCAGTTCCGAGCCCTGGCTTCGGGAGCTCTCATGCCTCCTCACTTTCCCTCCTGCATCTCTGCCAGGGCCTTGAGAGGGACATGTCCTGGTGAGTCCGCTGGCCCAAGGAGAGTGACACACGTGTGGAGCCAAGCCACTCCCGCTGTGGGATCGTGGAGCAGAGCCACTCAGTTATGCCCAGTTAGACCAGCAGCTTCCTAATTGGCAGGGTGATGTACAAGCGATGCTGATGGTTGTTTTAAGCCACTGAGTTTTATACAAATGGCAAACTCATACCAAAAAATCATCAGAAGCTTACTAAGAAGCATGTTTATCTGCTTCTCACAAAGTCCATACACTCAGGTGAGATCTCTTCAAGCATTGCAAGGGCTCCTGTCTTGCCTGTCTGCCTTCGTGTATGGATGGGTGTATAGATTGGCTTTAGGTTAAAGCTGTATATTCATTTCTCCATTGCTTTGAATTGCTGCCAATTAGGATCAGTCAGCTTCAGCACCAACTGTCTCCATTGCTACCAAGAACCTCATTTTGCCTACGTCCTGCTATTGTTATGTACTAAGTCCTATCCACAGGACACTCACTACCTATGGTCTCTTAACAGCTAACAAGAGGCAACACGGCTGGCTTGCATCTCTTTCTTCCCCAGTCTTTGCTTTCTATCTTCTTCATTACGTCAGAAATATCTGTATCTGTCATCATCAGCCAGCGTTTGATTCAACCTTCAGCTACTAAAGGTGCATCTTGAGCAAGGTTTCCTCATTGCAATGAATTTGGATTGATGTACTTTCCCTTCCTTGGGTGAGCATCTATAAATTCTTCAGCAGCATAGTCTCTCCCTAGTCTTCAAAAATCTTCCCAACTTCTGAGTGTAATTCTTCTCTGTCCTGCTTTTTCATACACTCAGAAGTCTTATGCTGTATTTCTACCCTCTTGAGCAGGCATGAACCACAGTTAGACAGACTAATCCATTGTTCATTGATGAGAAATGTCTGGAGAATCCCATGGTGTTGTTTCTCAGATTGCATTTTTTGCCAGTCAGAGCATTAATTCTAACTGAAACCCTGGACATCTGTGAATTCAAGGACCATACTAATCAGCACCACCTGTCATCAGCCTGTGGCTCTGGGTTGCTTCCCAGCATGACTAACTAAGCAGACCATTTTCCTGCAGTTATTGGCTCAGAAGGAGCCCTCACTCTCCATGCACAAATGTGGAGAATATTCTCTACCTGCATTCTTCATTTAGGGTGCAAAGGGCAGTGGGACTTGTTGAGAAATGAAGGTGCTGGACATGTTCCTTGTGATGCCCATCATCCTAGGTTGATTGCTTCTCCAGCAATGCCAGCTCTATGGCCTGATCTGCTTTTCTTTGGGCAACCTGAGACCAGTTCCTCTTCGCACTGCTTGCCTTTCTCAGTCCTTCTGAGTTGCCCTTTATAACCAAGGCTCAGCAAGTACAGCCGCTAACTGCTTTGTGTGTTAAGGTGTGGGCTGTTGGCTCTCTGTGTTGTAATGAGGGACCTCACAACCTTTGCACATTTCTGGTGGTGATGATGATGCTCTTACAGCCTCCTCAAATAGCTGTTGTTTAGAGTCTGTAGTGTGGTGGTTTTTCCTGGGTATTAAGCAATAAAATACAAGGCACATAGTATGCCCACACAAAAGGCTGCATATTTTCACCATACAAACAGGAGCACAGTGGGGCATGAAAGTATCAGGAGCTGCAGGCTAGGCTGAGGTTCCCACTGGTCTCTGTCTCTCTTTCACAGTCCACATGGTCTCTTGTTCTTGTAAATTCTCTGTTTTACTCCATAAATCTGCTCTGCTTTGTATCTGCCACCAAGTGGCCAATCCAGTCCTTAACATCTAATGACGAGTCCACAGGAAAGTAGCCCATGGACTTGATCAGTTTTCACTGTCTCTGTTCCCTCTGTTCCCAAGGGTCCCGCCTTGGTCCCTGGCCTGACCCTGTTTCAAGCAGTGTCTCCCAAGCTGGGGGCAGTCTGACCTAGACTGGGAAGAGGAGCATGGTGGACCTCAGAACATCCAGCGCTCTTATGTCCTAGCAGGTCCCAGGGTCACTGTACCTTCTGTAGGGAGGAATACAGTGAAGAGTGCACCACAGGAGCAGTTTTTTTCTGAGCCTAAATGCCAGAGTGTTGGCTTCCACTCCTTCCTCTCCTGGTGGTCAGTAGAATGATCAGTCTGTAGGTCTGTAGGACACTTTTTTTTTTTTTGGTCACTAAAAGATGATAATTTCTGGTAAGAGCACCAGGGCTGGGATATAGCTCAGCAGTGCAGTGCCCACTTAACAAGTGTGAGGCCCTGGGTTTCATTTCTGCTACCACCAAAAAAATATTGTCAGGTAAAAGCATCACATTTTCTGACTTGATGAGAACATTCACTTCAACACTCTCCTTTTAGCTAGCGATCATGACAGTACCAATGAACCTATGAGATTTTAAAACTTTCCTGCCTACTTTTATTCCCTGAGGAGGAGTCAAATATGTCATCAGGATGGGTTTTATGGGTAATCAAAGTGAACAGTTTGTTCATTCATTTTTGCTCAGCACATATTTAAAGAACACTTTGAAAGCCATTCCAGATTTGTAGGAGTGAAGGAAACAGCCACAGTCTATAGAGAACAGAAATGTCAAGGAATTAAAAGGGCTATGAGAGTTGTAAAGGTAAAATATTGGGCACTCTTATCAGAGAGAGAATTTTTGATGGAGGGTCCCTTATTCTTTATTCATTTGTCTATTTATTAAAACGTTATAGTTGAACACTTACTTTGTGTTCAGTTAGTAACACTGAACTGGCTACTAGAATATAGCAATGAACAAAACAAAATAACCACCACGTAGGACTTATGTTAAAACAGAATAAAACAAAGACTCGGTGACATTCTGAGATATTGTCAACTAGAACAAGTCGGATGAGGAAAGCAGGATGGGGGAAAGAAACTGAAGGAAGGGATGTCGTTTTTGTGATGGTGTGGCTGTGACAGTTCATACCTAGATGTCCCTCAAGAGTCTTGGGGGCTCATAGGTGGGGCTTTGGAAAGTGATGGGGTTATGGGATTTTATAGCTGACCTGCTATTAGGAGGTGGAGTGTGGTGAAGAGGGGGTCCTCTCCCATCCCATCTCTCCCCTCCTCTCTTGTCGCTTCCCTGGACCAGACCAGCAGCAGCTCTCCTCTGAGATGCCCCTCTGCCATGACTTCCTGCCTTGGAGCCAGCTGACTGTGGACAGGAACCTCTTCCTGTGACTCAAATCAACCTCTCCTCTTTTAAAGAAGTCAGGAACTTCCTTTCCCGGATAAAGAAAGGAACCAAGACAGTGGCCACAACAGCCTTCGCTGAAGAGAGGACAGTGGACCCGAGCCCCCGTGGAAGTGAAGGGATCCTCTCTGGATGTCTGGGGAGAAGTGCTATAGACCAAAGGATGAGTAAGTGCAGCGTCCTAGGTCAGAAGTCTGCTCGGGGTGCCTGAGGGTCAGACAAGCATACTGCAAGGAGTCAGAAGTGGAGAGGAAAGAAGAGACAGAGTGTGACCTGAGACATAGCCGGCGACCAGAACATGTAGGGCCTCGCAAATCAGGGGAAGGACTCTGAGTTTTATCCTAGTGAGATGGCTTTGAGTGGAAGAACGATTTACTGTGATGCATATTTTAAAATACTTATAAAGGCTACCTTGTGCAGAGCACTCTATTTTTGAGTAATTCTACTGCTATTTGTTTTCAGAGACTATGAGTTTATATCTTTATGGGTTTACAAATACTAATTATGACCTAGGAACTGGAATAGGCTTAGTTCTGTTTTTTGTTTTTTTTTCTTAACCAGAAATGTTCTATATGGCAAGGCAGACTTATTGGGGGAGAAATAAGTAAACCACGTCAATTCCATTAGGAAGACCTGATGGTATCTTTACAATAGCTATGACTTTCTAAGCCTCAAAGGGCAAAGAATCACATGGCCCCTTTTAACAATATCCCAGGCCCTGCTAACTTCCCATCTGCAAACTCTTTACCGGCTTTTTTGCTCGTGAGGGTTTCACAAGAAAGCAAATTCAGTCATTTTTCATCATGACCTAGTCTGTCCCGAGGGTCGTGAGGAAATGCAGTGATAGACTCAGGAGCGTCCGCCCAAACTCTGTGCTCCACACACATAGTGGCTGGGTTTGGGTGGAGGCTTTAGAGTAGATCTTGACTGTGTGCTAGGTGAAGATTTAATAAAATGATTCATCTTGTTGAATGAGCAAGTGCTTTGCCAAAACAGAAGTGCTTCGTGTTCAGAAGTGCTTCATGCAGTCAATGTCCCTGCCCTCCATGTGATTTTTTTCTAAAGTGTTGCCAAAGGACGTTTTTGGCAGAAGCGATTAATTTTCTTTTGAATAAGTCACTAAAGGAAGAGTCTTATTGTCCACAGCAGGGGAGCAACTTAGCAGAATAACAGGCAGGACAGTGATGAACTGCTCCAGCCTATGATTTTATAATTACTTGTTGATTTAACAACTCCTTTGGTTGGACATTTCTTTTTTTTTTTCAGCTTTAATTGAGTTTATTGGTACATTTTAGGGATACAGTACAGTTACATTCATTGTTGGGAATTTGTACCTCTACATGACATGTATTGGTTCTCATTTTTTCCCCTTGTCCCTGCCCTCCCTTCACCCCCCCTCCCCTCCCCATCTACAAACACTTTATTTCCATCTTTTCATTATCTCACATTTTTTTCTTTTCCCTTATTACCCTTCCCCTACACATCCCACCTTCCCTACACCTTTAGCTCCTTTCTTCCCATTTCTAAATGTTGTAATCTTATTAGGATCTTCCGTATTATTGCAGATTATTCACACCAGAGAGACTATTCAGTATTTACACATATGTGCCTTATTTATTTCACTTAGGAGTATATCTTCAATATGTATCCATTTTCCTATGAATGAATCTATTTTCTCTTTCTTTATGGCTGAGTAATATTCCATTTTATAGAAAAACCACATCTTTATCCAGTTTCCAACGGATGGGCAAATGGGTTGTTTCCAAGTTTTAGCTATTACAAACTGTGCCACTATAAACGTGGGTGCACATACTTCTCTGTGATATGATTCTTTTAGTTCTTTTGGAAAGATACCCAGCAGAGGGATGGCTGGGTCAAATGGAACCTCCAGTCCAAGCTCTTTGAGGTATCTCCAAATTGATTTCCATAGTGGTTGCACCAGTCTGCACTCCCATCAACAATGGAGGAGGGTTCCTTTCTCCCCACAACCCCGCCAACATTTGTTATTATGTGATTTCTTGATAGCAGCCATTCTTTGTGGGGTGAGGTGGAATCTCAGTGTTGTTTTCATCTGCATCTCTCAAATGACCAGTGATGTGGAACATTTTTTCATACATTTACTTGTTGCTTTTAATTCTTTGAGAAATGTCTGTTCATTTCAGATGCCCATTTTTGAATTGGGTCTTTATATTTGGGGGTGCTGATTGTTTTGAGTTCTTTATATATTCTTGATAATAGTCCTTTGTCTGAGGAACAGCTGGTAAAATTTTTTTCCCACATTGTAGGTTGTCTCTTAGTTCTGCTGAAGGTTTCTTTGGCAGTACAGAAGCTTTTTAATAAGATGAGATCCCAGTTGTTGATTCTATCTGCTAGTTCCTGTGCTACTGAGGATTTGTTCATAAAGTCTTTTCCTATGCCAATGTCTTCAAGAGTTCTGCCTAACTTACCTTTCAGCAAGTTTAATGTTCCTGTTTTAATATTTAGATCTTTAATCCATTTGGATTTTAATTTAGTGCATGGTGAAAGATAAGGGTCTAGTTTTAATCTGTGGCAGGTTGACATCCAGTTTTTCCAACACCATTTATTAAAGAGGGTATCTTTCCTCCACTGAGGATGGTCAGCTCCTTTATCAAAGATGAGGTATCTGAGTTCCTCTGGGTTTGTTTTTGTGTCTTCCAGTCTGTTCCACTGATCCTCAGGCCTGTTTCTTTGCCAGTATCATGCTGTTTTTATCACAGTGGCTTTGTAGTATAGTTTCAAATTGGGAATTGTTATACCCGGTGCCATGTGTCTGTTGCCTAAAATGGCTTTTGCTATTCCAGGTCTCCTATGGTTCCAAATGAATTTTTGTATTCTTTTTCTAGTTCTGTGAAATATAGTGTTGGAATTTCAATTGGCATTGCATTGAATGTATATATAAGTTTTGGTAGTATGGCCATTTTCACCATGTTGATTCTTCCTACCCAGGAGCAGGGGATATCTTTCCATTTTTTAATATCCTCTTCAATTTCTTTTTACAGAGTGCTGTAGTTTTCAGTGTAGAGATCTTTTGCTTTTTTTGTTAGGTTGATTCCTAGATACTTCATTTTTTTGGATGCTATTGTAAAAGGAATTTTTTCCCTTATTTCTCTCTCAGTGAGTATGTTATTTGTGTATAAGAAGGCTATGGATTTTTGGGCACTCGCCTTATATCCAGATACTCTACTGAATCTCTCAATTAAGTCTAGAAGTCTTTTGGTGGAGTTTTTTGGGTCTTAAATGTAGAGTATCATATCATCAGCAAATAATGACAGTTTAACTTCTTCCTTTCCTATCTTTATTGCTTTAATTTCTTTCTCTTGTCTAATTGCTGTGGCTAATATTTCCAGAACTATATTGAAGAGGAGTGGTGATAATGGGTATCCTTGTCTTGTTCCTGATTTTAACATGGAGGTTTTCAGTTTTTGGCCATTTAATATGATGTTGGCTGTTGGTTTTTCATAGATAACCTTTATTAAGTTGAGGTATAGACCATCTATTCCAATTTTTTGCAGGGTTTTATCACGAATGGGTGTTGAATTTTATCAAATGCTTTTTCTGCATCTATTGAGAGGATCATATGGTTTTTGTCCTTGACTTTGTTAATATAATGTATTACATTTATTGACTTTTGTATATTGAACCACCCTTGCATCTCTGGAATAAATCCGACTTGGTCAGGATGGATGATCTTCTTGATAATCCTCTGTATTCTGTTTGCTAGTATCTTATTAGGGAAGTTTTGCATCTATATTCATTAAGGAGATTGGTCTGTAGTTCTCCTTTTTAGTTGCATCTTTCTCTAGTTTGGGAATCAAAGTGATACTTGCTTCCAGGAATGACTTTGGAAGTATAGCTTCTCTTTCAATTTCATTTTAAAAGTTTGAAGAGTAATGGCAGTAGTTCTTCTCTAAATGTCTTGTAAAATTCAGCACTGAATCCATCAAGACCTGGGGTTTTCTTTGTTCTTTGTTG
>NW_022900913.1:11267776-11333206 GCF_012274545.1 Fukomys damarensis
TTTTATATAGTTGGGGGCATTCATATTTGGTGCATATATGTTTATGATTGTCATGTCTTCCTCTTGAATTGTTCCCTTTACAAGGATGTAGTGTCCTTCTTTGTCTCTCTTAATGAGTTTTGGTTTGAAATTTACTTTATCTGAGAATAAGATTGCTACCCCTGCTTTTTTCTGGGCTCCTGACGCATGGAGAATTGTTTTCCATCTTTTCACTTTCAGTCTATGGGCTTCCTTTTGCACTAGGTGTGTTTCTTGTATACAACATATTGTTGGATTTTGCTTCTTAATCCATTCTGCCAGTCTATTTCTCTTGATTGGTGAATTGAAGCCATTAACACTGATGGTTATAACTGATATATTCTGACTTATTATTGCCATGTTATTGTCTTTTTGTTGACTCTTTTTACTTTTTCTCCTGTCTCCTTTTAGTTTCTTGCCTTGCCTATTTGATTTGGTCTGTTGGGCCTCATAGCATTTTGACCTTCATTGTCCTTTTCTAGGATATTGTTTAGAATTCCTCGCAGTGCTGGATTGGTGTTCATGAAATTTCTCAGGTGTTCTTTGTCATGGAAGTATCAGTTGATACATTCAGCAGCCCAATAGGATCCAGCACAGCTTGCAAACTGACCACTTGTGGTAGTCTGTCAGCTTTAAACCATGTGAATTAAATTAATATCAAGAAGCAGCCCAAAATATGTTTGCAGTGAATACACTTTTCAATATAGCATCTTTACCATTTAGGATGGGGGGTTAGATTGAGTTAGGACAAGAGGAGTAGATAAGTGAAAGAACTGGAGTGGGTTTGAAGTGAAAGAACTGGAGTGGGTTTGAAGTGAAACCAGAGGATGTAGAATGACTTTTCTATCTTTACGAAGCTATTAACTTCAGAGGGGATAGACAGAGTGCAGGAATAAGGACAATAATATATCCCCTTAACAGTAACAGGCACTTGCCTTCCCTTGAAGCTACAGAGCCACGAGTGAGGTAAAATGACTGGAGAAAAGAACATAAAGTAAAAAAAACAAAAAACAAAAAACCAACCCTCCCCCAAGGAAGGAAAAATAATAAAAGAAGAAGTCTGAGTTAGGGCAGAAGCAAGCATAAAAAGGGAGATGAGGGATAATATGGTGGAGAAAGAGACTGAGTTAGAGAGAGAGGACAGAAAAAAGAAAGAGATTTTAGGGTGGAATGAGGAAAAGAAAGAAAAAAAATGAATTCGAAGGGCCTCTTTCAGACTATTTCTCTGTTGTCATATTATACCACATGTAAAGCCATATGCAGAACCAAATCCCCTGATCTCAGCTAGCCAATGGCAGGTCTGCACAACTCAGACTGACCTCAGTCCACAAGGCCTAACTTGAGTTTCCCATCCCGCAGGGTTGAACTCCACTCAGTTCTATTACAGGTTTCCCCTGCCCTTTCTTTATAGATATTCAAAGTTGGGAACTCAGAAAACTACCTTCCATGAGAACCTATGCCTCTGCAGAGTTGGTCCAAGGACTGGCCCAATCAGGAGGTTTGAGAACGGGGGGAGGGGGGTCGTGGGGGTGTTTCAAGGGCGCCCGTGTGGCTTCCTTCCTTACTGGATCTGGTGGAGTTCAGTCAGGGAGGTTGCCCACTGGGCGGACCAGGACAGGCAGCTGGAGAGGTGGCTGGACATTTCCTTGGGTTTGGGTTTACCCTGGAGGGATGCATAAGTTTTGTTAAAGATTTTTAGGCATGGATTAGATTAGATTGTAGTTTGTTAAAGTTTTGGAAGTCACAGTGGGGGATATGACAAGAATGATTGGGTCAGGTAACCCTAATGATCTACTGCAATCCTGAGACTCAGTGCCTAAAGAATCTTGAAATCTAGAGGTCTGGAACTCTTCTTTTCATAATTGAATCCCTTGGTTACTTAAGATTTTTCTGTAAGCTATCTGTAGCGTTTCTTTGTGAATTTGAGAAAAGTGGGTTATCTTTTAACAAAAGAATGTGTCAAAGATAGAATGTGTCATCCTTTGAATCTTCTTTTAATGATAGAAAAATGTGAAAAAAATTCCAATACAGCAGCTTTCCAAAACAACTATGCTGATGATAATGACGTCCATTTCTGTGTTGTCAAATTCACTAATCACTGCACTTATAGGACACCCTTAAAATGCAGCTTGTATGATGGAGGAACTGAAATTTTATTTTTAGATAATTCTAATTAACTCACATTTAAATTTACATAGCCACATGGGGCTGCTGGCTATTTTATTGGACAGCACAATTCCAAGATAACTTCCATTGTTCACATTAAATTACATAGAATGTTTACATACACAGACATTTTAATTTTACCCTGAGTCAGGTAAGCATGGTTATTTATTCATGCTTCATCTCCGGTCCTGTTATGTATATGTACAAATATGTATGCATTTAGTATGTCCCCTTATCTCTCTATTTGTCCATCTGTCTGTTCTTCCATCTGCCTTTTTATCTAATGCTTTCAATAGCACATTTTGCAAAGTGTGGGGGAAGGAGAAACGTGAGACTCTGGAAAGCAAAAAAAACATGATGAAGTGTGAGTTCCAAAGGAGTTACCATAATTCCTTCCAAAAAGGAAAATATTTTAAAAAATGGGCACCAAATGGCATGGGAAACCTACTTGTTTAGTTTTTGACACCTCATTAGGGCAAATCGGCTTCCCTGGTACCTTGGAATGCATTTGGAAAATTGAAATCATGCTTCCTAGAAGCAACTGTGCTTTTTCCAATTTAAGATTGCAAAACAGTTTCTAAGTTTGTCGATCTGTGCTAACACTCTGTGTGCTGCAGTACATATACAGGATCAAGAAAAGGATGTTTAGAACAGTTGAGTGATGTGCTTTCCTATAACTCTGATGCTTTCCTGTAATGACTTTGAGGAATGGGAGCTTTTAAAGAGTGGGTATTAGGAAAGGATTGAAGGGCACATCAGCATTTGATAACAGCTTGCAAAAGGCTATGGTATTAGCTTAATGGTCACTGAGCAGAAATAAGATCATGGAAATTTCAATAAAGGATTATTTTCTGCCTTAATTTCTGCTGAACATATTATGCAGGGAGCCTTAATTTTAACCCTAAATCATTGTAGTTTTTAGACTTGTCTTTGCTATTTGGTTCTCTTCATAGACTGATACAATTATCCTACTTTGGTCTTAAGTGGTTCCTTGCTGCTTATAAAATAAAGACACATTCCATAAAGACCTGCTTTCCACAGTTTCCACTGAAGCATCCTAATAAAGAGGACATGAACCCGAGCACTGGGAAATATGAGGAGTGGCTTGAAGTGACAGCATCCAGTGAGACTTTAAAAGCATCAGACTTAAGAAAAAAATCTACACATGTTGCTCATATTTACATAGTTATGTGTTTCTTTGGTTATAAAAATAATATTAAAAATGCTGCCAGAAAAAGTAAGCATTACCAAGAACATTTCCTTCCCGAATCCCTGTTTCACTGGGTGGTTAGTTCATGTGTAAAATCTTACTGTACTGACTTTGTCAACTTCAGAGGATTGGGTAGAATTGAAGAGTAGTAGTGATATGCTAGATTGGCCATGTAATTTCTCAGCTGCTTCTTGGTGTCACAACATTTCAGTAACCCAGACTGAAGTAAATAAATTGATATAGTACTTTTCTTAGTCATTCTTTTTCAACTTCCTCAGTCTAATCCCTGAGGGCAGAGGCTCAGATCCCCAGAAAAGTGGTGGTGAGTAATGATCTCAGTTGCTCTTGGGAGAGGTTTTGATCATAATACCTCTCCATGGGATATAAGGGCAGATTGAGTGTGGCCTGAAACATTTCCAGTTTCTGAGTTGAGTCTCTACCATGGCCTCAAGAAAGTGCTCCTTCGAGGAGTTTTTCAGGATAAAGTCAACATCAGTATTTCAGACCTCCTATTTTAGCATTGGTCAATTTAATTGTGCTAAAATGAACCAATAATCTTAGCTCTTATTTCCCATGATTTATTTTCTTTCTCAACTCTTTAATTTTCTCTTTACACTTAAAATTCCTGCATTGAAATTTGTAACTTGTCTCAGGGCTTCACATGCACATCGTTGACATACGCTGGCCATGCCTGGTCATAGGCTGGTGGCCAATTGGAGTTGCAGCTGGACAGGACTGTGAGGATGAGTTTTTCACAATGTGATGCTGGCTTTCTCTGCCAACTGGCTCTCCTGGCTGTGACAGAAAAACTATCACTGGCTATGGCATGAATTTTTTTTCTCCTTGAGCTCTGGTCATGTACCTTAGGTCTGGGTAGGTCACTATGTCTGGAATATCAGTAATTTGAATGTCTGGAGTCATGTTGGCTTGGAAGAAGAAGCTTGTTATCAAGGCCACGAGATTCACTTTGTCGTCATGGCTGCTTTGCTCCTGAGTCCATTGGATGAGAATGGGAGGACCAAATAGGACTAATATTCATGGGGCAACTCATTCTGGAAAGCTATGGAGGCCCTTGGCGGTCTGTCTGGAGGAGGGTGTCATAACAGTGTTCCCTTAAAGCTTTCATAAATCTTTTCCCATAAGGGACTTCTGGTTGGTAAAATGATTCACACCTGCACACTGTAGGAAGAATGACAGTAACTAATGACAATACATCCCAGTTTAAATACCTATCTGTATATTCTCTTTCCTGGGTGTTCTCTCATGGACCTCTACATCCCTTGGCTCCCATATAGGCTAAGGGTAGGAAGAGAGGGAGAAAATGACTCCCTCTCATGATGCCAGTGACCCTCCTTGCTTCCAGGGTCACTCTTGCTCTCCACCACTCTTAGCCTGGGGTCTTAAACCACTTCTTTTCTTTCTTTCTTGCAGTCTTCTTGTCTTTGAGTTCCTCGGCTCATATTAATCAATGGGCACTTCCCATCTGGTTTTCTATCATCCAGAATAAGTTTTCAAAATGACCTCCCCTGTTACTGAAGATATCTCTAGCCACTCATTTTTTGTTATCTTGTTTGCTCAACATAGTTGCCTGTTTTTGCTACCCCACTGAACACAATGAGAAAAATCAAGTGGCAAGTGCATTATTCTTCATGAGTGATGAAGTGAATATGGTACATTCCTTGTCCTTAATAGCCTGGAGGTCTGTCAGCCACCACTTCGACAATTGTATCTTCATTGATTTGGTGCCATACTTGCTTTTCTATTCCATTTTTTCTAGTTGACCCTATGTCCACTAAAATACTGACTGATGTTTTTCTTTTTAATTTCCTCATGAGCTATTTTCCATTCAAGTACACTACAAATTCATATGTTTTCACAGAAAACCAGCATTGAAATGGTTAAATAATGAATATGCATTTGTCCAGACAACTGTAAGAAGAGACCCTCAGATTCCTAATCAATTTTTCAGTATATGTTTTGAACACATTAAGTCATACTATTTGGAGTTTTAGATTGGTAAGGACACATTTTATATTTGTTCTTTATTTTTGACCTAAAACACATCTGAAAATATCTACATTAAGGAGTTTTATAAGATATCTTGTATTACCTGAGTTTCATCACTTAATGAATTGCTGATGTGGACTTAAAAGTTCTTTGATGGGTGTGTGTGTAGGATTGTTTTGTTTTGTTTTTTTTGGTACTGGGGATTGAACTTGGAACCTTGCACTTGTGAGGCAGGCGGCGGAACCACTGAGCTAAAGCCCTGGCCCCTTATTTCTTGTTTTAGTTGCACCTTTCCTTGTATAGACCCTAGCAATGACTGATGTCTCTTTGAAGACAGGTAATTCTGATTAATACTCCAGCAACTTTTTCATGACTGATATAAACATTGCTGGAAAGGCAACCTTTCATGTATTTATTGCTAAGAGATCTTCTTATATGAGATGTTAAAATTTAGTTCATTTGTTAACCATTTGCCTTTTGAAGGACATCCTCATTGCTTCCAATTTTTGAAGCTGTGCCACACATTTCTATGAAGGCTTTTGTGTAGACACAGTTTTCGGTGTATCGGGGTGAAAGTCGAGGAGTGTGAGTACTGTAATATATGTTGACCCTGTGTGTGTGAGAAACTGCCAAGCTGTCTTCCCAAGGGGCCATGCCACTTTATACTCCAGCAGCAGGGAGGGACGTCCCTGCTGTCCACATCTCACTGCCCTTGGTGTTCTTTAGAGGGAAGGGAAATTATGTAGGTCAGAAACTTGGACATTAAGGAAGGGAAACCATTAGAAAAAGAATGCATGAAGGTAAAATATAATCTTTTCCTATTCCTTTTTTCCTCTCTTTCTAAAAAATTAACTTCATTGGCACATTTTAGGTATACATTATGATCACACTCATTGGAAATTTGTACCTGTACATGATAGATCTTAGTTCTTGTTTTTTCCCACTCCCTCTCCTCCCTTCCACCCCCTACCCTCCCTATTAACCAAAGCTTTGTTTCCATTTTTTCCTTCTTCTCTCATATTCTTTCCCTCTTCCACCCCATCCCCATTCCCCTTCCCCTTTGGACCTCTTCTTCCTGTTTCACATTATCTGTTATAGATTTTGCTCTCTATTTACACTTTCAGTTTCTCACACCAGAGAGACAATTCATTATTTACACATGTGTGTCCTATTTATTTTACTCAAGAGTATGGCCTCAGTATACATTCATTTAGCTAGAAATGTCTTACTCTTTTTTTTTGTTGTTTTGTTTTGTTTTTTGTTTTTTTGAGACAGGGTCTCACTGTGTAGTTGAGGCTGACCTGGAACTCACTATGTAGCCCAGGCTGGACTCGAACTCACAGCGATCCTCTTGCCTCAGCCTCCCGAGTGCTGAGATTACAGGTGTGCATCACCACGACTGGCTTAGAAATGTCTTACTCTTAATAAATGATTATTCAAAATAATTATAAGTTGACTAATATCAGCTAATTAAAAGATATTGAACTCTGTGAAGTGGTATTTGAATGCAGACTTAGATTAGTTGGTAATGTTCACTATAAGCTTTAAATAAGTATGTTCAGATGCTAAAAAAAGACAGAAAATGGAAGTTCTATTTCACCAAACAGACCTTGAGTTAAGTGGTAGTTTGTAAATACAGTAACATTTCTGGGCGGCCATATTTAAAAACCTTTCTGGGGGTATGACAGTCACTCAAAGATAAACAGAACACTGAGATGGTCAGACAAGTCAACCTGCATCTTCAGTGTCACAACTAGTAAGCAACGGGAGAGCACCAGGCGGAGTCTCTGCCTGCTCCATAATCTTTAATAATAATTTTCAGTTCTTTGGTACAGAAATGCTGACGATACAACCTGACTTAATATCCATACATTTCAGACCAAGATAGAACATATATGAAACCATGTGATATTTAAAGTGTAAGACAGGGCCAGGGATTTAGCTCAGTGCTTCACAAACACAAGGACCTGAGTTTGATCTCCATACAAAAAAAAAAAAAAAAAAAAAAAAAGTCTAAGACAGCATACAGTGAAGACAAATAGGTAGAATAGGTAGACGATGCTGTGATTTGGGCAACCTGGATATTTCTGATTAAAATAACAGGAGAGGCCATCTGATAGGGTTTGTGTCTAGGTGTTTCCTAAGGCCTCATGCACTCATGGGTGGGGCTTAGGGAGATCACTGGATCATGGGGGTGGGATGCTCAGAGGTGGATCAGTCCAGTGAGGAGTCTGCAGCTGAATGTGATGTGGGGAGGTGAAGCCTGATTGGAGGAGGTGGTTACTGGGGGCGTGGCCTGAGAGGTGTATCTCCTTCCCTTCTACTTTTTCTCTGCTTCCTGATGCCATGCCATGAACTACTTCCCCTTTGCCATGCTTGGAGCCAGCCAAGCTCTACATACTGTGAGCAAAATAAACTTTTTCTCCCTTAATTTGTGAGTGTCAGGTATTGTATTTTAGTGATGAAGAAAGTATCTAAGACAATATCTGTTGAGGGTAAGAGTGTAGAGCGTGATGAGAGGATTCAAAGAAAGGGGCAAATAGTTTTCCGCTGTTGGACCAGGAATTCTAGAAGCCAGGCATAGGAAACTAATAAAGAATTACACAGGCAGACAGTGAGACCAGAACACGAGGCTGAGTTGCCTGCAAAGGTGAGTTATGGAGATTGTCTTGTGGCCAACAGGCTTGGATCACAGTGGAGAAAACAGGAGGCTAAGGAGCAGGATGAAGAATCATGGTAAGAGCTGGACATGGTGAATTAGGCAAAAGGAATTGAAAGAGGTTGGAAAGTTGATTGATCGCAACCCATTTCCTTTTGGATTTTGATGTCATGTAGTTTCTTCATGCTCTGAGTCCTGTTAAATGGAATAATCTCAGTGAATTTATAGTGAAAGACGGTGAAGGGAAAGAAAATGCTAATGTCTAAAGAAACTCATTTTGAGAAGAACAAAGATGTGGGCTTTCATGGTAATGAGTAGTAGTAGAAAATATACCTGCTTATTATGTGAATATGTCATTGCTCAATACAAGGGCTACCACTGTATGAGATGTGTCACTAGTACTTACTTAATGAAACATTCAGCCCTGACTTTTCACTGGCACTAGATCTCGGGGGCGGGGGTGTCTTAAAACCGTGGGTAAGAAAAGGTAAAGGGCAAGATTTAGATTTTTAAAAACTATTAAATATAGAGCATATTGAAGGAGAATTCAAGAGAATCTAACTTTTTGTTTGGCAATGTAGAGCTCAGCACTGAACTCAAGCAAAAAAAAAAAAAAATCTTTTAAGAAAAAATTCTTTCTAATGAATTCACCCTGCTATGAATGAAAACTTGTCCTTCCATGGCAGTTCATCTGAAAACTCTAGGATGTCAGTACTACAAGTGTTTAAATTGATATAATGCGATATTTTTAACAAAAAGAAAAGTAACAACTATAGAATTACTAATAAGTTTCTGAATGCCTTGAGAAAGTATGACCTTCTGGGGTAAGTCTAGAGATGCCAGCCGACTATATGTCATACCAACTGTTTTTTAAAGTGGCATACCAATGTAAAAACCATAAATACTGTATTTGTTTGTTAGGGTTTTGAGAATCAGATACCACAGACTGGGTGGCTTAAACAGCAGAAATTTCTTTTTCTCACCATTCTGGAAGCTGAAAGTTCAAGATCAAGGTCTTGGCAGGATTGGCTGTCTCTGAGGCTTTTCTCCTTGGCTTGCACATGACTGTCTTCTTGCTGTGTCCTCATACAGTCTTTCACAAGAGTGTGCTCACATTCCTGGTGTCTCCTGTTATGGTTTAGATCGAGAACATCCTCCCAAAGACTTGTGGGTTCAGAAGTGGGGCTTTTGAAAGTGGATTGATCCACCAGTGAGTTTCAAGCTAAATGTGCTGTTAGGAGGTGGGGTTTGGTTGGAAGAAGCAGGTAATTGTGGGAGTGACCTAGAAGTGTGCATCTCCCTCCCTGGCTCCTCCCTTCTCTCTCTGCTTTCTAGCCACCATAATGCGAGTAACTGTCTTCCATTTCAGGATCTTCCTGCATGCTTTCTTCTGTTTAGAGCCTTCCAACAATGGTGTGAAATGTCTAAACCTCTGGGCCACAGTAAGCCTCTGCTCCTTTAAGTTGTGGGTGTTGCATAGTGTGGTTTAGCAATGAAGAGAGACAGTTTTGGTACTAGAGAAGGGGGATCATTTCTGTGACTAATTGACCACAGGGCTTAGAAGCTTTTGGAATTGGTTTGTGGGAGGAGTTTGGAAAGATTTGCAGATGTTGGCTAGAGAAACATTAGAATGCCATTGGCCAAGTTTGATGGGAGATTCTAGTCAGATTTCAGAAGTCTAGAACGCTGATAAAAATGCACAGTGAAGATCTGCTCAGGAGGTTTCTATTGAGAGTAAAGGCTCCTTTGGCAGTTGGAGTCCAGACTGTGTGTGTTATACCCTGGTTGATGATTTCTTTGCATTTTGCTCATGTCCTGAGAATTTGCAGGAGACTGAAATTAAGGGTGACGCATTAATTAATCTGGCAAAGCAAACTTGAAAGCAGCTTAACATTCAGATCCTAGCATGGACATTGCTTACTGCTTTGAGTGAAATCTGCAGAGAAAACCAGGAGCAGAAAACCAGAATGGAGTGATGTGCAATTCAGCCAGAAAGGAAGTACCTGCAAAGTTGGTGCCTTGGAGAGTGAGGTTACTGAAAAGATTAGCATTAAAATAATATTTAATAAGAGAAAAGATTATTAAACTTTGTTAGTGGATTTTTATCTAGTCATCTATCATTTTTCAAAGGACAATAGTTTTGCATTATTTTCCAATGTTTAAATCATTCTTTTATTCTCTAATGATTGTGACTTATGATTGGGGTCTTATATTTTTATTCTTGATCTTAAAGGCTTTGACTCACATTTCTCATTAAGAATGCTTGGAAATATTGCTTAATTTTCTTCCTATATTTTATTTCCATATGTTCTTTCTTTTCCTTTCTGAGCTGTGTCAGTGGTGTGTTTAGCTTAATTACTTGAAAGAACCAGGCTTCTGGTGATACCTTCAACTCCCACTTTCCCCATACACCGATCAATCGATACCTTATTCCCACTTCTCCGGTTTCTTCAGGGTTGATTTTAAGAGAAGTCAATAGCCAAAGCTGGGTTGCTATTTTTTGAGAAATTAGACTTTTATCTATATAAAAAATTTTTAACTTTAAATTTTTATTAGTACATATTAGCCATACATTATGGTCACATTCATCGTAGGGAATTTGTACCTGTATACAATATGTCTTGAGTCTTTTTTCCCCATATCCTTACCTTCTCTTCAATCCTTCTCCTCCCCATTTACAAAAGCTTTGTTTCCATCCCCTTCCATTCCCTCTTTTTTAAAAAATCCCTTTTCCTTCCTCTCTTCCCATTTGAACATGTTCCTACTACTTCCAAGTTTCTATCTATCTTTCCAACTCTGTAGAAAGGTGCAGATTTCTAACCTAGACAAAATTACCACAGGGCCAGTTACACTGTGACTTTAGTAATGATATCTCTTTATGACTCAGTGTTCAGATCTGCACAATGGTCACCAATTTTCTAAAATAAAAAAAAATGAGGATTCCTTACCCTATCTCTTTCTCTCTTCTCTATTTTTTAAAAATTTAGAAATAAATATAATGAATTAACTTTAATATTTTTACTCCTAAAAAAAGGAGCAAAGTAGCTTTCATTTTATAGTGTTTCTGGGGTACATATTAAACCATGTATTCATGCTGGTCTTTTAATTTTGCATCCAGGCGATATAGTCATATTTTGTGCTGGGGAAGATTGTTTATAGCTTTCATAATAACAGTGAGTTCGTAAATATTTCATGATGTTGGTGGGTAGTTATAGGTTACCTTCTTGGATTCCACTTTCCTTGTTTCCAGTGGGAATACAGGGGGTTCTGGAAAAACTAGATTTAGTCTCAATTCAAGGGACCTGGGACCCAGACAAAGTCCATTTACATTCTGTTCAGAAATTAGTTCAGAGGTGGGCATGCGTTCTGCAGTCGGTGTGAATCTGAGAGCTTTTGCTGGGAATTATGGGGCATTTTCTTTTGCTCTAGAACCCCCCAAATAGTATTATTAGTGAAAGAAACAAGTCACAAAAGACAGCGTGTCTCATAATTCTATTTATGTAAAATGTCTGAAGTAGGCAAATGTATGGAGTCAGTGTAGCGGTGCCTGGGTATGGGAGGGCGATGACTGTTAATGGGTATGGGGTTTCTTTTGAGGGTGACAGACATGTTGCAGAATTGTGATGGCTGCACAACTCTGTGAATATGCTGAAAGCCATTGAGTGTTACATTAAATGGATGTGTTTCACAATGTATGAATTCTATCTCCATGGAGCTGTTAGACTGTGTGTAGGGACCAGCACTGTTGAAGAGAAGATGCATCTGCTTTATGACATGTGGGTATTGAAGGAGATGGTTTCATGGAGGGTAAAGCTCACTCTGAGAACCATGCGGAAGGATTCCCATGCCCATGTTTGGCATGGGGACATTCCTGTTGCCTTCTTTTGGTAGTGGGATGTTCTAATTTCCTCCATCTTCTTATGTTTTGGAACAAAGGGGTGGATGGTGCCCGAATAAAGAAAAACTCTCACATCTTCACTTTTGAATATTTTCATAAATTTGGGTTTTGCAACTGGATGACACTTCTTTTGCTTTATCTGTAACCTTGTTTACTACATTTCCAAGCCAATATTTGTTTTCTGTGAATGTCTTCTCATCCCTGCTTGAAGAACCAACCCAATGCATGCGTCATATTAATTCCATAATGATTAACATTTAATAGTTACAAGGCAGAGACACAGCTTCATGTGTGTACATCGTACCATTTGGCAATGGTTTCTCAGAAATGGAATATTGTTTAATTAGGGAAACCACCCCCAGGGCATAGACATGGGTCTCTGCACCACAAGGTCTGAGATGCACTAAAATATGAAAAATTGTACTTGAGTCAATGTCAACTGGATGATTAACTGAGAAATGGGAATCAACAAATGAGAAACATTTGGGAAACAATTTCCAGAGTGAAACTCAATAAGCTGATTTTTTGGAAAAGAAGAAAATTGCCCTCCTTTGTAAGAGAAAACCCCCTTCTTAAGATGTTGTGTTGAAATACAGAGAAGGACACACCGAGGTGAAAGCTGATTTTCCCTGAAGAACACATTATACAAGCAAAGCCAGAATTCTTTCAGCAAGATTAATAAGTGCAATTCATGGCACTCCCTGGGCAGACAGCAGTGTGAAGAGCAAAGGGGCAAGGCTACTCAATCCTCCCTGGTCTTTAGAGGGGCTTGAGCTACAGCCTACCATGGGGGGAGCTCTGATTTTCTTTTGTGGCAAGGAAACAAATTGAGGAGGGCCAAGTTATAAAGCACAAGTCATTTCCTGGCAGATCTTGTGGTTAATTAAATGACTGCCTTATTAGCAAAATATTTTTACTTAAGAACACAGCACTTTTCCAAAGTGCAGGTTTTAGGAAGGTAAGATGTGAGTACTTTCCTTTTTCTTTTTTTCTCTTTGGGCCACTTCATGCCAGGCAGGTGAGCTATACCCCAAGAGAACTCCTTCCCGAGAAGTTTAAACACAGGATAATCCAAGATGGTGGCAGGGTAGGGGCAATGGTCAAAATTCAGAAACACAAGACAAGAACACAACAGCTTACATTTTCTTTCCATTTTTATTAGTGATTACTAATTAAATTTGTTTCATAATTTTATTGAAATAAAAACTAGAATCAATTTCTAATTCCAGAACTTAATATAACTGAAAAGCCAGGGCCCTGAGATTCAGAAGACCTGAATTTTGACTTGCATACTTTCAGCTTCTATGACTGTAGACGATTCTTTTCAACTCTCTAGGATTCAATTTCATTATCCACATAAGAACAGGGCTTTAAGATCCTAAAATGCCTTTAACGTCATGATTTTGTGAGTTATGAATCTTGGGTTTCAAAGCCGGCTGACTCACTGATGATTTATCCGAGAAAAATAATATTATTGACTCTCAAATGAGAGACTAATATTTCCTGTGGGTGAAAATTAATTTTTAGCTATCACTAATGTCAAACCAAAGAAAATATCCTGGCTCCAAAAAGAAATTTGAAGAGTCTGCCTAAAGATAAATAGCTAGGAATTAGCAGTGTGTGAGTTCCCACAATTAACTAAAGCTCCACATAGGAATCCTTCTTAATTTATTAAAAATTCTATATTTCCTTTCCTTCTCCAAACTAAATATTCTTAAGGAAATGAAAATATGCTGAAGGAGCATACTTAGCTAGGAGCTACTGGGCTGTATTTTCCTACTAATACTATCTGACTCTTAACTGATGAAACTTACCTTACAAAGTGGTAATGACATACCGCCACATGCTGAACCTTGGTTTGTACTTTCTTTTCAGTCTCCAAGGAGAAAATGAGCCATCGGACACTTGGAATGTGTACCTTAGGAGAACTAAGTAGATTTTCTTGGGGTTTTTACATAATAAAGTGGCCACCTACCTAGTTTTAGATCCCAAGTTGAGCACGTGTGCGGTATGTGGCTGTGAATGTTTAAGAATTTGTCAGTGAGGATTCTTTGGGTATTCAAACAACATCAGTAACAAAGGTAAATTGGCTTCAAGAAAGAAATAAGTCCAGAAAGAGAACAAAATTTGGGGCGGATGCAACCTGGACTTCCAGCTCTGGTTTTGGCTATTTTTGCTGTTCCTTATTGTCAGTCCTTCTGTTTCAGACTTTTCCACCTTCCACTGTGAAGCCACGTTACACCAATCAGTGCCTGGAATGCAGTGTCTACACTGTGTGAGATAAACAAAACTGTGAGCCGTGCCAGCCTGCATGGAGCCCTCTGCCTGCATTCTAAGTGCACGGATTCATTTACTCTTTGCCATAGTCCTGGTAGACAGTGTAGTGCTTTGAAAGATGCATTCACAAATTCTTTGATATACCGCCCTTCAAGAGGTGAGATTTATTCCCTTCCTCTTGAACGTGGTTTGGATTTAATGGTTTGTTTCCAAGGGGAGCAGTAGAGCCATCAGTGATCATGTGCAACCTTGGATCCTACGTCATAAAAGGGCTCTGCTCCCATCTTGCCTGCTCCTTCCTTTCTCTTGCTCTAGTCTCTCAGTTTTTAAGAACTGAACTCTCCAGTTCACAGCCATGAAGCCTGCTGACAACAGACTGATCTTGCCAACAGATCCCTAGCACCATGGAACATGGGGGATGGCTGCAGCCCCTCTTGGCAGCTTGACCACAACCTCTTGAGGGATCCTTAGGATGTTGAGCCAGGACCACCCAGCTCTAAGGATCCCTAAACAGAAATGAAGTGCGGTAATAAATACTTGTTACTGTAAGCTGCTAAGTTTTGATTCACTTGTTCTACAGCAATAAATAACTCACACAGGCAAGTATTGTTATGGTCCCCATTTTACAGCTGAGCAAATTAAAGCAGAGGAAGGGAAAGTAGCTCTTCCCAAATCACAGAGCTAGGAAGTCATGGAGGCATGCTGGAGACCCACGCATTTCGCTGGTTGATTTTCAGCCCGTTCTTGTACATAGTCCTGATTGGCAATCTGTGTACTGCCGAGGGTATCTGAAATCCTTAGTATTTTCTTTAACATTGCTCAGCATTTCTGTTTTGGTGAATAATTTCAGAGGGACTGAGATGAATAATGAAGAGCATGTTAAGAATTATTTTATTTGTAGTTAAAGATAATGTTTATATGTCATCTGGCATTTGTATATCTTAAATTTATGCTCAGAATATAGATGTGAGAGGCAGCTTATAGTTTATGAAAAGTGAAGAAGCCCTGATCTGTCACATGCAAGGAGAGACTTGAATTTGAATTCTATGCAGATATGCAGTTTCTGCTCATTGAAAGCATGGCAAAAAGAATACAGCCATTAGAAGAATACAGCCTCATAAATCTTGCTTAGCACAGTTCTGCTTGGTCAGGTGTTGGGGGATTTCTTTCAATGTCATGATTAGATTCAATTATGTTACTGTTCTGGATTCATGTGACCGTGAATCTGAAGTCTACAAATTTCTTCACTTTGTTTTTTGTATCATGGCTCGTTCATCCTGGTCAAATTCCCATATTGTTTTTCCTTATTTGCAATCAGTTTCCCGCATGGCAGTGAAGGAGAGATAGAGGCCTGAAGCCTGCTGCCCCCAAGTCCCTCAGATCTCTTTACTTTCTTTTTTCCTGACCCTCACTTGGGTCGGGGCCACAAGGGCTGACTGGGAGACCTGGGGGAAGCATGTGACCACCTCCTGTGTTAAATTGAAATTATCCCAATTTTCTAAAGAATCAGAGCCCAGAGGAGAAGACAATGCCCAAAATCACCCGAAGAACAAAGATCAGGGCTTCCTGGTCCAAGGCTGTCTTTCCACCTGCACTACTGTTTTTGGGGTTTGATTCCAAATCTTATTTGAGGGTAGGATGATTCTTTACTTGGCCATGGAAGGTGGCTTGTACCACATGTATCTTGCATTCTTTATATCATGGTGATTCTGGTCTCTTCTCTCCCTAATGACTGGAAGCTCTTGGCCACAGAAAAATCAGAACAGTGCCTTGCCTAGAACAGAGATTAGTATTTATTCATGCTTCTGGCAAGTGGGAGTGAGAGGTTAGATGGACAGAAGGAGAAGTAGAAAGATGGATGAGAGAAAAATAAACATTAAATTTTCCTACTAAAGATTTCCTTGCTAGCTGTCCACTGGAATAAGAATAGAGAATATTAAGTGTATTTTGAGTTTACAGAGAGGTAAGTTCAAAACAGGTATTTTAGTTTAAATAACATTTGCCTGGAGAATACAGTTCAGTATGAAAAATTCATTTCATATGTAAATTTTCATCTGTTGATGAAAGTTTAAAGTAGATATAATTCTGTCTTACTCAAAACAACATATAACTTAAAGCACAGACTATTTTCTACCTACACAGATGTCTTGACTTAGGAAATCAACTATATTTTAATCCTTTATTTCCACATGCACACCTTTCTCTCTTTCTTTTCTTTTCTTCTTTCTTTCTTCTCCTCCTCCTCCTCTTATCTCTCCCTCCTCTCCTCCTCTTCCTTTTTTTTCTTCGTCTTCCCCTTCTACTTCTTCATCTATATATCTATCATTTTGTTTTTCTTTTCTTGGAAAGGTTGGGAGTGATTCTTATTTTGCCTTCTAAAGAATGAGGAGCTGTTTACTACTAAATCATAGGCAAACTATAACTACGTGCATGGCTGGTATCCCTGAGGTGCTTTTTTGGCCCTGAAAAAGTTGCTCTCTAACACTATTGACCAAGTTATAATGGATAAAATCAGATATGTACAAATGAATGCATTTAGGGTAAAAGCCAACAAGAAAAACCAGTTTTCTATAACCAAAAAGTCTAAGATGATCTGGGGTAAGATGGAGACTGTTGAAATTCAGTGGTTGCAGAGAATAAAGATATGGCCCTTGGCTTTGTCCATCGAAGTCTTAGCTAGTGAGAATCATAGCTACAGACTTCAGTTTTGATAGTTTTATAGACATGCACTTTTACCTATACAAGTACATTCTCATTAACACTTGACAATAAAACCCAGTATTTACTGAATTCCTAGGACACTATGTAACCTACACAAGGCACCCAGTCCACCAGCACAGCACAGTGTGTCATGGTGCCATCTCTCTGACTTCACCTTCTGCAGTCCCTTTTATTTCTCAGCCACAGAAAGCTCTCTGCATTCATCAAATCGTGGATGCATTATTCACAAGTGAAACTAAGCAAAATGTATTAGAAAATAATTTAGCATCCCAAATGGATTATGAATAATTGCATGCATGAGGATAGCTGGTAAACATTTGCTGAATACATGAATGAATACTTTTTAATAAAACAGTTCAAATATTTTTAACAATATTTTTGCTGGTGGGTCAAGCAAAATGCACTTTCGGAATGTTTTTGGCCTGTGGATATGCACTTTGTGATGTCTGCCAGAGAGATTGGCTGTGATAATTTAGCATGGAAGTTATTCAGACATGTGTTATCAATTTAATACAGAACTCGAGAAGACTCAAGAGCATCCGTAGTTTGTCTAACTTGAGCACTATCTATGCTGGTGAAAGTGGCATTTCAACAATTCAGATGATTTTAAATACATTCTCCCTCAAACTCAGAGAATGCCTAAATGACTTATTCCATCTCTTTTTAAATGAAAAAAAATCTGCTTATTTAAAAAATAGCAATGTGCCTTCATAACCCTCCAGTTAGGGCTGGTGGCACTTGACTGTTTAGCAGTGATGTTCTATGTGTTGCTTATTCATAACACAAGCGCTCCCCTTGAAGTCACAGAAGCTATGCCAAGGGGCCCCTTCCCATTAGTTCTCAGTGTCTCAACTCTACAAAGCATAAAAAAACTTTCTACCTAACATCTAACTTCATGGCACTCAGTATTTCGTACACGAAAAGACAAATAATTGACAACTCCAGTCAATGAATCATCAAAATATTCCTTAGAATAAAGATCAGCACAAAAATGGTGAAGCACATTTCGCAAGGCGTCATTAGGACCACAGCCAGAAGTTCCCGATTAAAAAAATGTTGATTATAAAAGTTAGCATGTCAGATACTGTGGTCTAAGCTACCCGTACTCATCCCTGATATAATTAGGTGCACAACTGTTTCAATTGAATTTCAGTGGCTGTCTAGACAGGCTGGTAGGATTTCTTGATGTGTAATTTAATTAAACAGAGATGAAAAAAACCCTCAAGAAGAGCAAAAACACTCATGGTTTTAGTACTTGTTTTTGAAGAGGTGGTTTGGAGAAGAACAAGAACGTGGAGAAAAAATGCCAATTATTTCAGAAATTAGATACAGGGTTAAAAAAAGAAGGAACATGGCTAGGAGCTGTTATATCTTTAATGGGAAGGGGCCCCTTGGTATATCTTTTGAAGTCAGTTTTAGGGATTATTTTGTAATTGAAACTGGGAACTGAGTGTGTATTAGACTTCTCCTTGATGATAAGTAACATAGATCTTTTGAAACACGGCTCTTGCTTATTGCCCATCTGATTGCAGGGTTGTCTTTTCTGCCATCCTTCCAAGAGAAAGGTTTCTGCAATTATACCTTTTCTTTCAGTTTTTAGTTTACTAGCATACTTTCAAATAAAAATATCACATTTTATAGTGTGTTGTAAGTATGAACCCAGGAAGAAAACAATCCTGACTTCAATTTGGAGTCCAGAAGCATTCAGACTGTTATGGTGTGGGTCTGTGGAGTAGAACAAGTGATTAAAGTATAATGTTTCATACTAGGGATTCCCAGGCTCACAATCCAAATGGAAGATCCTTCCTCATCTCTGTCCCTGAGATGGTACCATGAATCCCCTTTCCTGGATGTGTGAGCCGGAGACCCACTGAGAGGTGCAGCTGAGTCTCCAAACTTGAATCTTGGTTCTCAGTCACCGCTGAGACCAACCGAGTAGGAAATAAATGGAGTTTCTGGTAAAATCTAGCTTAAGAGGTGTCGAATATATTTTGGCCTAATTAGTAAAATTCCTCCTCATTAATTCCATCCTATTGAGCCAGGATACATAGGTGTGGGCATCCAAAATTCTGTGATATGCAAGAGATGCTGCAGTTCCTTTTCCACATTGATCTGTTCTTATTGTAGATATGTTACCAACTGGCTGAGATTTCATTTGCTCAATTCAGCTAGAAATTATGAACTGGCAAAGTTCAGCCTCCTTGCTGTTAGCAGTTCCAGGCTTGGCGGGTGAGTGCCCTTCAGCCCCTACTGTTGCGGTCTGGGTGTTGAGCCGATGTGTGTTAGCTCTGAGAGCTGCAGCCTATAGTGATACAGATCTTGGTGGTTCTTAGCCATCCCTGTTAGCTCCACAGCACCCAGGGCTCATGGACTCCTTAAGCGGCTCTCTGGAGCTCTTCCAGAAGCTTCCATTGCCTCCCTGGGGCTATTCTGCAGGTGACTACAGGTCTCTCAAGGCCACTGTAGATCTCTACTGGCCTCAGAGCTCTTGGCTTTTTGCTCCTCTGTCACTCTTTGGAAATATTCAGGGGTTAGTGGTCCCTAGTGTTATCAGCTCTTTCGCAACCTGTGTAGCCCACTTTACTGAGGGTAAGAATCATGAGTAGGTAGTAGAACCACCCAGTAAGGTTTCTACTGGGACCTGTGCTGGTGTACGGAGAATTATACACTGGAGAGAGCCCTGCTGGAATGACCTGAGGTGGAATGTGAAGGAATATTGGTCATACAGAGGAGGAGTATTTTCCTGCATTCTGTATATTTGAAGACCCTCAAAGTAGCAGGGGGCTGGAGGTTACAGGGAAGAGTCACATGAAACGGCTGCAGGTTGGAGTCATCTCAGATAGGTCCATGTTTCACTCCCACTGTGGCCGTCTCCCAGTGCTGCCATGGGTGCCTATGAAAACCCCAGCTGTCAGGATGACAGCTCCCTGGAACTTTGGAAGGGGTGGCTACTTGATGGACATTCTCCTTGTTTCAGACGAAATTGTCATCATGGTTGATGCTGTGGAGGGATTTCCAAGTCAAATGGCAGCGTTGATCAGGGATGGTTGGGACTTCAGGATTTTGAGGGTATCAGCGATGAGCACTAGTCCCTCCCTGGTCTTTACCCTGTTGGCATAATTTTTCCGGCCCCTCCTCAGAAAAGTGGTAGCAATCGGGTGCTTGTCAGCTTGGCCCAGAGGTCCACCTCAGCAGCAACTGCAGAAGTAGCTGTCAGTCAGATCACCCTGCTTTGGCTGTCAGAGGAGAAAAGGAAAGGCCAGCACTCACCTCTGTTTTCCTGTCTCAGATTCACTTCACCACACTGTCTGGGTCATTCTAATTACGGGGGAGTGTGAGGTGGGGGTGCTGTGGAGTAAACTTAGGGCCCCAAGCATCTAGGCAAGAGTTCTGCCACCAAGCTACAGCCCCAGCCTTTGATTTTATTGTGAAAGTGAGTTTGCATCACACAGTACAGAGGACAGGACAACACAAAGTAGGGACCGGGCCACATATGATGGAAGGGAGTTTGTCACTTCTGAGGCTAGGTCATAAAAAACCTTTAGTGTCTGCCTGAATCTTCTCCAAAGAGAAATCTTCCATGCCTAAGAACAAGGGGATGAACCAAGAGCTGTATAAAAGTGTGTCACGATTTTATTAAGTTGCATTAAACATTGACAACTGTTGGCCTTGGGTACTTTTAACTTCCCTGTCTCCCTGACCTCAGGAATAATGTAGGAATTTTCACATTATTCTCTACAGTGCATGGTTTAATTTTCCAGGACAGCGATTAGGGTAGAAGACGTGTTTATAGTTGAAGACTGCTTTTCCTGCATGCTCTCTCAATGGCTGGGTGCAGTGGCTTTGTGGTGTATTTTAAGGACCAGCCTCAGAGCCTTTGAAATTTAACAGAGACCATTTTATTAGCCTTGGCATTTGGCTTTGCAAAGTCAAGAACTGTGTGACTTGCTGGCGTGTGATCGGAATTCAAAAGACATACACTCGTCCAGCCTCACCCTCCTGTAACACATACTCATGTAGCTTGTTCTGTTAAAGCCTGCTGGCAATCTCTGAAAAGAAAAAAACCAGATCTGATTAGCAGTCGTGCAGCTCTACGGTTTCCTGTGCTATCTGGGAAAGAAATGTAAACGAACAGCAGAAATAGCTCTCTTTTCTCTCTCAGAGTCAGAGGGTGATGGGAGCTTATCAAAGCTTATATAAATGATAATTTTGCATGTTGGAGAGCCTTCAGATGGAATGCATGGGCTGGTGATATTTAAAAGTTAGCACTCCTGGAATAGATTCTGGGCCATAGAGGGTTATATTAATGTCTGTTTCAAAAACTTTTATGTAGCTTCCTTAAAAAGTTTAGTCTAAGATCCAGTGACCTGATATATAAAACTATATGTATATATTTTTACATATTTGGCACACACACATATACATATATACCATACAGAAAGAGCTATATACAACTGGGTATAGGTATAAAATACACATTTATATATAAGATCATTTAATATTTATTATACTTCTCTTTCTCCCCCTCCTTTTCTCTCTATATGTACTTATAGTCTTTTTTTTTTTTTCTTTTGAGAGAAGACAATCTTGATGTGGCTGGAATGTGGTGAGTTGCCAACCAACTCTCAAGATCCAAAACTTAACTCCTCCTCTTCCTCTTCTTTTTCACTTCTGTTTTGGTACTGGAGATTAAACCCAGGACTTCATCTACACTAGTCAAGCGCTCCATCACTGAGCTGTATCCTTTGCCCAAACAGGGCCTCTTGGCCTCCTACTTTTGATTCTCCTGCCTCAGCCTTCGGAGTGGTTGGTGTTACAGGTGTGCACCACTGCACCCAGCTCAAAAATGAACTCTTCTCATGATAAGGAAAGACACCAAGAGAGACACTGCTCCTACCAACATCAGCCACTTCGCAGTTACAGTGTAAAAAATATTGTGATTGTAAAGGTTTTTGAAAAAGGGAAAAACTGTGGTCAGTAGTGGTTGCTGAATCAATTTACTAAAGTCTCCCTTTGCCTCTTGCAGGGGGGCTCTTGTTGGCCTCGAGCAATATGTAGGAGAGCATCCCTCGGATGCGGAAGAATCCCAGCTTGGCTGCTTCTGCAAAGACAAGGCTTGGTAGTTGCTTCACTGCCCAGAAAGTAGTTAAAAAGAATAACAAAACTACTCCCTCCTATTCCTTTTACTTTCTTCTCCTTTGAAACCAGATTTCCTTCTCTTGGAGGGAGTTTAAGGTTCCCGGGACATGTATTTATTGTTTTTAACCACGACACTGGCCTCTGTTGTGATCGTCTTTCCTCCTAGGCATGCACTGTCTTATGTTTGAAAACAAAATAAGAAGTGAAAGAAGCCAGTCACAAGAAGGCCATGTATGGTATGATTCCATTTCATGAACGCCCAGAATGGGCAAGTCCACGGACTCAGTGTGTAGCTCAGTGGTTGCTAGAGGCTGAGAGTGATTTTTCATGGGCCAAGAGTTTCTGTTTGGGTGCTGACAGTGCTCGGGTTCTACACCTGTGTCAGTGCACCTACAACTACTGAGATGTGCACTTTAAAGAATGAATTTTATGGCATGTGCAATTTATTTCGATAAAGTTGTTACTTTACTCAGGAGGAACCCTCAGTACTGCTCTGTGACCACTCTGGTCTCCATCTTGGGCAAAGGCCTGTCCCCAGGCCCGGGGCATCCACTTCCCCAGATGTTCCTTTAGCATTTAAGCTTGTTCTTTACTAACATCTTCTCTGAGGTGTCCATTCTGCTGTAGTTCCTTCTCTTTCTCCCTCTGTTTTGCACTATTGTCTCCTTGTTTGCTGCTGGCCTCTCACTTACTCTGCATTCCACTGCCATGTGGCTCTGGTCTCTCTCTCTCTCTCTCTCTCTCTCTCTCTCTCTCTCTCTCTCTCTTTTGATACTTGTTATTGAATTTGGGCCCTTGTGCTTGCTGCGTAGGTGGTGGAACATGGAGCCTAATCCCCAGGCCCAGCTCTGGTTTCTTTCTCCCCAAGATCAGATGGCTCTACAGTGTGGAAATCCAGTGGCTTCCTTGCCCAGTGTTACCGTTTAGCTCTCAGTGTCCCCCTAAACCTCACGTGTGTGGAAGCTGATTGGATCATAGTGGTGCTATATGCACCGGCGGATTCATCCCTTGTCCCTTTTATAGCAAAATTAACATTCATTTATTTTTTTGTGGTGCTAGGGCTTGAACCTAGGTTCTCAAACATGTTAGGCAAGTGCTCCACCACTGAACTACACTCTCCACATCCTCATCATCCATTTTTAAATCAGGTTGTTTGTTTTGGCAGTTGATTTGTTTGAGGTCCTTATATGTATGGCTGTTCACACCATGTCAGATGTATACTTTACAAATATTTGCTCCTGTTCTGTGGACTGTTTCTCTACTCTGTCGATAGTTTTCTTTGCTATGCAGAGCTTTTTAATGAAATCCCATTTTCGACGTTTGCTTTTGCTGCCTATGCTTTTGGACAGTGGTCTTTCTCATTGCAATATTCTAAAGCATTTCCCCTGCATTTTCTTTAATTGTTTCATAGTTTTGGATCTTACATTTATGTCTTGGACCAATTTGAGATGATTTTGTATTTGGTAAGATATGAAGCTAGTTTCCTCTTTGTGCATGTGGCGTCCCAGTTTCCCCAGCACCGTTGACCCGGGAGACTGTCCTTTCCCCAGTGCATGGCTCTCTGCACCTTTGTCAAAGACCATTTGGCTGTGGATGTCTGATTTTACTTCTAGGGCCTTTACTCCATTGCTGTGTGTATATACATGTGTGTGTGTGTGAACAATAGGATGCTGTTTTGATTACTATAGCTTTATATTATCTTTTGATGTCAGGTGGTATAGTGCCTCTCACTTTCTTCTTTTGGCTCAAGATTGCTTTTGTTATTCAGGGTCGTTTATACTTTTTAATTGTGGTAAAATATCCATAGCATAAAATTTATCATTTTAACTATTTCTAAATTTATAGTTCAGTGGCAATAAATACAGATCCACAGCTGTGGAGCCATTACTCCTACCCACTTCCAGAACTTTTACTGAAGCCCAAATAAAAATGCTGTTCCCACTAAATAATTTTCTGTCTTCCTTTCCTCAGCCCCTGGCAACCACTTCCACTGTATGTTTCTATGAATTTGCTATTTTTAGTGCCTCATTAAGTAGACTCACACATTATTTGTCCTTCTGTGACTAGTTTATTACATTTAGCATGCTTTCAGGGTTCACCCATGCTATAGTGTGTGTTAGGATTTCATTGCTTTTTCAAGTCAAATAAGAGCCAATTGTATGTAGAGAATCATACTTTATTTATCCATTTATCTTTTTATGGCCATAAAAAGTACAAAACATAGATTGGGAGTATTATTCAGTGGTGGAGCACATGCTTAGCATGTGCAAGGCTCTGGGCTTGATCCCCATGATACACACACACACACACACACACACACATATGACATAAGTACGTAAGACACACACATACATGTATGTATGCATACAGAGTCCACCAAGAATATATACACACTTCAGGACAAGAAAAACTGGTATAAATATTTTAATACTAAATTTACTGAGATATCATGAGATCAATATAAGTTACTTTTGGCCTCTACCATCACTCAAGGTGGTGGCCATAAGCTTCCAGATGTTTATTAGTATGGTAACTGCTGCTTGGGTAACCTTGGTCACTGAGATGGCTGCACATGCATTTTCAATTTCTCCTCTAAGCACCGGCACTGTAGGGCTGTGTAGGGGGTTTTCTGTGATATAGGACATCCTCCAGGGTCCCGCATATGAGGATAACACCCACTGTTGAAAAAAACCATTATATTCTTTTTTGTTTTCCTGAAGTGTGCATACATGTTTTGGCAGACTGTATATTTGGTAAGTTTTGCATACATGCATACCTTTGTGTGTGCGTATATTTTCATGTCATCTTTACATGGGGGTTGTGTTAAGATTTTCATCTGTGTGTTGTTGAATGAACATTCTTACTGTGCTTTGTGGGTTCTCTGCTCATCTGTCCCCAAGTATCATTTCTGAGCTGGAGACTGAGCCTCTTCCCTTCTCACTCTGAACACTGCTTTCAGTCCCGATTGTTTGTCAGATAATATTTCCCTTTTTATGTGAAAAACCTTCACTTCGCTGTTAGGTAAGAGTTCTTCCCAGCCAACCTTGGGCATCGTCTGCCCCAGGAAGTCAGATGTTTTTCTTTAAGCCAGAGATCGACTCCTCAGCCTCTTTCCCATTGCTCATGATATTTTTCCCACTGCAGGACTCATCATGGATTACCATGTTTTGTCCACTATATTGTCACTGTCTCCTCTAGGGTGTGGGTGATGCCTTTCATTATTGTGATCTCAAGATCCAGCATTAGTATGCCTGGCATGTAATACTGGTCAAGCAGTGTTGCTGTTTGTGAGAGAACCACCCCCTGATTGATATCTGCCATCCTCGTGGCCATTGTCTCCCAGGTCTGTAGTTCTACTGTCATGATAGTTATAGTCCTAAAAGAAGTTTACTCTACTCATCTTCTTAATGTTTCTCTAGGGTTCTTGATTATTGGTGGTGGAATCAAAACCCTTTACCATGCAAAATGTAACCATCTTATGGCCCAAGCCACCAAACGTTCCTCATTACATCTCTCATTCTAAACTGAGCGATGCCAACGTGTTTGCTGTTCCCCAGACGCGACCTGTGATCTGTGCTGTGATGCATGGGCGTCTCGACGGAACATTTATTATTCTTTGGGGTCAGTTTCCTCACATTTGAGTCATTTCCTGTCTTATGGGTCCTCTTGAGAAGAAGTATCTTCCAGTCATTACAGATTCTCACTTTCCCAGCTGGCAGCTCCACCAGTTGTGTGCATTTGTGTGAGCATTTCAATCAAGAATCACAGGTAAGAAAACGGGACCACTAGGAGCTCACTCTGGCAGTGTGAACGAAGCTGAATCAAAGATTAGGGTGGTAGGAGTAGTGCTCTTCCTCCAGTGTGAACAACTGTAGAGGTTTAAGCTGCACATCCAATGCTGGGCAGCAGCAATATCCAATTCTGCAGTGCGATTTGGGTGAATTTTCCCCTTGGCAGTGCAGCTTGAGGTTGCTTTTCAAGGCCTCCCCCAACTTCTGCGAAACAAGCATGATTCTTTCAGCAAAATCCATCAGCACCGTGTCCTGTGCTTCTCATATTTCAACACCAGTCTCCAGCGTCAGCTTCTCTTGGAAGCCTCCTTTCAGGGTAGCACCACCAGTTTTTAACTTTGGATAGAGCCCACAATGTGTTTTCCAGGATGTGAATACTGAAGTCTTCCAGCTATTGCCTGTGAAATTATTTGCATAGATTGAAGAATTTATTCAGAAGATTTAAGATTATAGACCTTTGAGAAACATAAACTGTCTGTCCAAAGGCAAGCAAGGCAAAGGGCCTCTCTAAGAGTCCTGCCCTTGGGCAATGCCCTATATAACCTTGGAAGTCATTTAATCATTTTGAGCTTCAGCTTCCTTATCTTTGAAATTGAGAGCACCTGGTGTTTGTAGGAAAGAGAGACGCGTTCAGGGTGATCTACACAGATGCAAGGAGACTGAGGCATATGAAGGCCCAGAGGCAGAGGGTATGTGAACTGTGGTCCAGCCAGACATCAGTAGTTGTTCTGATCTTGGAAACCAAGCATCTAGGAACATCTCAGAAAGGCTGAGTTGGCCGTTCTTTCCTTAGTGATGGATACTTGTGATCATCGCTCCATCTCCTTGGTAGCTCAGCTTCTCTTCATTGGTTTCTCCTGCTCCTCCTTCTACCTGCCAACAAGTTCTGTCTTTGTGTGTCTTGAGTTCAAATTCTCTAGGAAATATCTCACTCCACCAGCCAGGTACTGCCCAGGCTATGCTGCGTTCCTGTTGGATAGACTGTCAGAAAAGTGCTCTTGGATAAGACTGTTTTGTCCTAATGTATTGTGGGTTCAGGAAGTCAGAGTCATATGAGGCAGCACCAAGTCATTTTTGTGCAAGAAATAATCTCCTGCAGCAGGAGGCTGGGACCCAACTCTGGCCAGGTTTGGTCATTTCTCTGGACTGTAACTGCTATGGTTTAGTCTCTCAGGTCTCATGTGTTCAAAGGTGTGCTCTTGAATGGTGACTGCATCATGGGGCCACTGTGCCCATCCATTGATTCATCCATTGATGAGTTCCTGGCTTAATGTGCTGTTAGGAGATGGAGCTGGTTGGAGGGGGACGCTGGGGGAAGTATGTGGAAAAGTGTATTTGTGTCCCTGGCTCTTCCGCTCTCTCTCTCTCTCTCTCTCTCTCTGCATCCTGGTTGCTGTGGGTTGAACATCTTCCTTTGCCCATGTCCTTTTGCCATGCTGTTCCTGCTTTGGAGCCTGACTCCAGTAGGCTGAATCCTCTGAACACCGTGAGTTGAAATAAATCTCTCCTCCTTTAAATTGTGGGTGTTGAGCATTTTTTCCAGGAGACAGGGGAGTGACTAATACAGTAACCAACTTTGGCCCCATGTGGACAATGCTAATTCACCTTTCAGTGAGTATGAAGATCCCAAGTGAATGTCCGGTTCCCGGTATGGCCCAGCTTTGTGAAGCAGTGGTCCTCTTTCTGTTCTTCTCTCTTTCAACTGCTGCCTGTGGCCAAAAATCAACCTTTGAGAGTTTTAAAATTCTCACAAAGTGTTTTTTTTTAATGTGGCTTCTTTCTTTCTCTTTTTATTTTAAACTCATATCTCAAGGTTGCTGGCTAGGAGTAATACTGAGGACACAGCAGCCAAAGAACCTATTTTAACCTTTGGGTGATGGTGAAGAGGAGGATGCTGTGGATGTTGATGACAATTATGATGCTGATGGTAGCCAGCACTATGGAATACAGCAGGTGCTGTGCTGAGTGCTCTGCTTGAACTATCATTTTTCATCTTCACCTTCACACTATGAAGCAAGTTCTGCCCCCTCCCCTGTAGTACTGGGGATTGAACCCAGGACCTTCATGCTGAGCTACATGTCCAGTCCTTTAAAATTAAAAATCGAGACAAGAGCTGCTTAAGTTTCCCAGGCTGTGTTTAAACTTGCAATCTTGCCTCAGCCTCCCAGAGTGCTAGGAATACAGGCGTGTGACACCATGCCTGGACGCAAGTTCTGTTTTTTATATACTCTATGAGGAGCAGGTTCCTAATACTCTTCGTTCCTGAGATTCTCAAGAGGGTAGGTAACTTTCTCAAGACCACAGAGCTTGTGGATCTGGATCTTAACCCCTCCACAGGGAGGAGCTCTTAAACAGCTACTGGGTCAGAGGTTTAGTTTCTACAAGGTCATTTTGGCGACTGTGCTGCAGTTAAAGAATCATGGCCTAGTTTGCTCACTGATGATTGCACACATTAGCAGAGTGGTAGGCATGTAAGGGATATACATGAATATGACTTGATAATTCCGGCAGATCAGTTTAAATGTTTAGAGCGTCTGACAAACCCATGCTCAGATGAGACGAGAGTGCCTATACCTGCACTACTGGACAGAGATAGCAAGGGATCCATACAGGTGCATTTTAAGACCTAAATCAGAAAATAAAGTCTGCAAACTGTGCTTCTCTTACAGTGCTATAGAAGCTGCTGCTCCGAATTTGCTGCTAGTTTGGATTAATTTTTATCTCCCTAGAAGCACTTGGAGAAACATTCTCTATGTTTTCTTTTTAGAAAGGTGATGTACAACTACTGCCTGCAGCAATTCTGTGCATTATTGTAAATGAAGTGTGCTATACTGAAAAATAAATACACCATTTTCATTATTTGATCCTGCCATCAGTGGTATAAACACACTTCGTTTATTTCAACATCTGCAGCTTCTGCTCTGAGGCCATATGTGAACAATTATAACCACTCTGCCATCTTGGCTTACCTTTTGTAAAAGGAAAAACAGGCATAATTTGCTTATTCTCTCACATTGATGTTTATCATTTCTAAATATGATGGCAAACAAAAGACCAAAGGTGGTGACATTTGGATGTTTTTGAGGACATTTGCAATGAGTATTTTGGTATTTTGGGAAAGAGCTTTCTCAGCTTTCATAGAAGGAACCCATTAAAATTGTCCCACTTTTCATAGTTTAGATAAAGGTTCAGTAAAGAACTAAAAGTTCTGGAAATAGATGATGAATGAAAAATGCCCAGTAGAGCTCAGCATAAGTAACTAAAGTCCAAAGGGTAAGGGACAAAAGGGAATTTCCATGATACTAAAGCATCACGTGACCCATGCTCACCTAGCTTCTTAGAGAACGGTGCCAAGGCAAGCATTAGAAATCAAGCTCATCAAGTTGTAGAAGTGGAATTTATTTACCTAGGACAGCCCTATACGAGTAAGACTTCAGTTGATGAACATTTCTGTTCACAATTTGGTTCATGAACAATTTGGTTCCCGAACAGAAGAGGGCGCATAATCCTGCTTCCATTGGTAGTCTCTGCATCCGGTGACAAACACAGCCTCGGCCATCTTTGCCAGAGTCGTGGAATGAATTGAGCTTTTGAACCTAGGTACCACTCTAGACAGTACAGTCTTCAGTGACATGTGCAGAGCGGATGAATGTGTCTTAGAAACATTGTAGCCTCATATCAACTATACCAACTCCACTGCTTCGGTTCAGACACTCACTTTGTCTCTGCTTGGCTCTGTGACGTTGAGCAAACTGGTTTCTCCCAGCTCCTCCTTGTAGATGCCTGTGAATAATAAGGACATCGCTCTCATCCAGTTATTATGAGGATCACATGATTTAACATATGAGGGACATCTGCAGTGTCTGACCCATTGTCAGCTGATACATGTTAGTGCTGATTCCAGGACTGTGTAATTACGACAGGGCCAGTGTGGTATGATGCAAAGCACGCAAACAGGACAGGAGCAATTTCTGACAGGGTTTCACTCCCAGAGTCTTTACCCAGGAGGAGGGTGACCAGAGGGCAGAAAAGTAGATATCAACCTGCGTCTGTCTCTGCTCAATGATGATAGAGATGGTCTGAGACGCCCAGCAGGAAAGGAGGGGAACAGCTGGATCCAGGGAGAGGAGAAGCTGGGGCTAAGAGTTGTTGGCTGAGTACGCGGGAGCCAGAGATGCTGCAGGTGCCACCCCTACGCCCATTTGCCTTCCTTCCCAGTGCAAGTCCACATACCCCGGCCTGCTGATCGGGCCGCGATCGCTTCTGGAAGAGCTGAGAGAGGCAGTTCATCTCTGTCGCTTTGGCCAGGACTTAGGTCTCCGTGCTTCTAACTCCTGAGGCCAAATGTTCAGCCAGTCACAGTCAGGAAATCCTGCCGCTGCCACCAAAAAACAGTCCTTTATTCTGGGGGGTGGAGCCAGTTCGCTAAGATTCCCTTTCTTTGGCAGAGATTTTGATAAATACTAAATGTGTCTGCAAGCTCTTTACTATGGGCTTCTAATTTTTTATCACTTAGTATTAATTTTTATCATCCACGAAGCATTTCTTCACCAGTAGCTTCAGATTTCCAAAGGGCCAAATCTAATTCCACTATTTGTGTCCCTAACATAACTTACTAATCACTGAAATCTAGAGTTTTTTTTTTTTATTGAGTTTATTGGTACATTTAGGGATACAGTACAGTTACATTCATTGTGGGGATCATGTACCTTTACATGGCAAGTCTTGATTCTCATTTTTTTCCCCTTACCTCTGCCCTCCCTTCACCCCCTCCTCCCCTCCCCATCTACAAACACTTTATTTTCATCTTTTCATTCTCTCACATTTTTTTCTTTTCCCTTTTTGTTCTTCCCCTACGTATCACACCTTCCCTACACCTTTAGCTCCTTTCCTCCCATTTCTAAATGTCAGTAATCTTATTAGAATCTTATGCATTGTTGCAGAATATTCACACCAGGGAAACTATTTGGTATTTACACATGTGGGACTTATTTATTTCACTTAGGAGTATATCTTCAATATGTATCCATTTTCCTATGAATGAATCTATTCTCTCGCTCTTTATGGCTGAGTAATATTCCATTTTATAGAAAAACCACATCTTCTTTATCCAGTTTCCAACGGATGGGCAAATAGGTTGTTTCCAAGATTTAGCTATTACAAACTGTGCCGCTATAAACATGGGTGCACATACTTCTCTGTGATATGATTCTTTTAGTTCTCTTGGAAAGATACCCAACAGAGGGATGGCTGGGTCAAATGGAACCTCCAGTCCAAGCTCTTTGAGGTATCTCCATATTGATTTCCATAGTGGTTGCACTAGTCTGCACTCCCACCAACAATGGAGGAGGGTTCCTTTCTCCCCACAACCCCGCCAACATTTGTTATTGTGTGATTTCTTGATAGCAGCCATTCTTTGTGGGGTGAGGTGGAATCTCAGTGTTGTTTTCATCTGCATCTCTCGAATGACCAGTGATGTGGAACATTTTTTCATATATTTTCTTGCTGCTTTCACTTCTTTGTATGAGAAATGTCTGTTCATTTCGGATGCCCATTTTTGGATCGGGTCTTTATATTTGGGGGGACTGATTGTTTTGAGTTCTTTATATATCCTTGATAATAGTCCTTTGTCTGAGGTACAGCTGGTAAAAATTTTTTCCCACATTGTAGATTGTCTCTTAGTTCTGCTAATGGTTTCTTTTGAAGTACAGAAGCTTTTTAGTAAGATGAGATCCCAGTTGTTGATTCTTTCTGCTAGTTCCCGTGCTACTGAGGATTTGTTCATAAAGTCTTTTCCTATACCAATGTCTTCCAGAGTTCTGCCTAACTTACTTTCCAGCAAGTTTAATGTTTCTGTTTTAATATTTAGATCTTTAATCCATTTGGATTTTAATTTAGTGCATGGCGAAAGATAAGGGTCTAATTTTAATCTGTGACAGGTTGATATCCAGTTTTTCCAACACCATTTATTAAAGAGGCTATCTTTCCTCCACTGAGGATGGTGAGCTCCTTTGTCGAAGATGAGGTAGCTGAGTACATCTGCATTTGTTTTTGTGTCTTCCAGTCTGTTCCATTGATCCTCAGGCCTATTTCTTTGCCAGTACCATGCTGATTTTATCACAGTGGCTTTGTAGTATAGTTTCAAATTGGGAATTGTTACACCTGGTGCCATGTGACTGTTGCCTATAATGGCTTTTGCTATTCTAGGTCTCTTGTGGTTCCAAATGAATTTTTGGATTCTTTTTTCTAGTTCTGTGAAATATAGTGTTGGAATTTCAATTGGCATTGCATTGAATGTATATAGCAGTTTCGGTAGTATGGCCATTTTCACTATGTTGATTCTTCCTACCCAGGAGCAGGGGATATCTTTCCATTTTTTTATATCCTCTTCGATTTCTTTTTTCAGAGTGCTGTAGTTTTCAGTGTAGAGATCTTTTGTTTCTTTTGTTAGATTGATTCCTAGATACTTCATTTTTTTGGATGCTATTGTAAAAGGAATTTTTTCCCTTATTTCTCTTTCTGTCTGTCTGTTATTTGTGTATAGAAAGGCTATTGATTTTTGGGTATTCACCTTGTATCCAGATACTTTACTGAATCTGTCAATTAAGTCTAGAAGTTTTTTGGTGGAGTTTTTTGGATCTTCAATGTAGAGTATCATATCATCAGCAAATAATGATAGTTTAACTTCTTCCTTTCCTATCTTTATTGCTTTAATTTCTTTCTCTTGTCTAATTGCTGTGGCTAATGTTTCCAGAACTATATTGAAGAGAAGTGGCGATAGTGGGCATCCTTGTCTTGTTCCTGATTTTAACATGAAGGTTTTCAGTTTTTGGCCATTCAATATGATGTTGGCTGATGGTTTTTCATAAATAGCCTTTATTAAATTGAGGTATAGACCATCTATTCCAATTTTTTGCAGGGTTTTTATCATGAATGGGTGTTGAATTTTATCAAATGCTTTTTCTGCATCTATTGAGAGGATCATATGGTTTTTGTCCTTGACTTTGTTAATATAATGTATTACATTCACTGACTTTCGTATGTTGAACCACCCTTGCATCTCTGGAATAAATCCGACTTGGTCATGATGGATGATCTTCTTAATAATCCTCTGTATTCTGTTTGCTAGTATCTTATTAAGGATTTTTGCATCTATATTCATTAAGGAGATTGGTCTGTAGTTCTCCTTTTTGGTTGTATCTTTCTCTGGTTTGGGAATCAGAGTGATACTTGCTTCCAGGAATGAATTTGGAAGTATAGCTTCTCTTTCAATTTCATTGAAAAGTTTGAAGAGTAATGGTAGTAGTTCTTCTCTAAATGTCTTGTAAAATTCAGCAGTGAATCCATCAGGGCCTGGGCTTTTCTTTGTTGGTAAGTTTTTAATTACATTTTCAATTTCACTGATTGTGATTGGGGTGTTTAAAATGTTTTTATCTTCTTCGTTCAACTTTGGTAATTCATAAGTATCTAGAAATCTGTCCATTTCTTCTGTGTTTTCCATTTTATTAGAGTACAGGTTCTCAAAGTAGGTGTTCATGATCCTCTGGATTTCTTTCGGATCTGTTGTGACTTCGCCTTTTTCATTCCTAATTGCATGGATCTGAGCCTTTTCTTTCCTTTTTTTGATAAGATTAGCTAAGGGTTTGTCAATTTTATTTATTCTTTCAAAAAACCAGCTCTTTGTTTCATTTATTTTTTGTATCGTTTTCTTAATTTCAATTGCATTGATTTCTGCTCGGATCTTTATAATTTCCTCTCTTGTTCGAGCTTTGGGTTTTTCTTGCTCTTGTTTTTCTAGGAGTCTAAGTTTCATCGTTAAGTTGTTTATTTGAGCCCGCTCTGTTTTCCTAGTGTGGGCATTCAATGTTATGAATTTTCCACGTAGAACTGCTTTCATTGTGTCCCAAAGATTCCTGTATGTTGTATTGGCATTCTCATTTATTTGTAAAAACTGTCTAATTTCTTCTTTAATTTCCTCTGTAATCCATTGATTGTTTAGGAGAGTGTTGTTCAGTTTCCATGTGCTTGTGAAGTTTCTATAGTTTCTTGTGCTATTGATGTCTAGTTTGATTGCACTATGATCTGATAATAAACAGGGGATGACTTCAATTTTTTTGCATTTATTTAGACCTGTTTTGTGAGCCAGTATGTGGTCTATTTTGGAGAATGATCCATGTGCAGCCGAAAAGAATGTATATTCTGGTTTTTGGGGGTGGAATACTCTATAAACATCTATTAAGTCCATGTGTTCCAAAGCTTGGTTCAGTTCTATTATTTCATTGTTGATTTTCTGCCTAGTAGATCTGTCAATTTGTGATAGTGGGGTATTTAAATCCCCCACTACAATTGTATTAGTGCTTATTTGGTTTTTCATGTTACTTAATATTTGTTTTATATAGTTGGGGGCATTTATATTTGGTGCATATATGTTTATGATTGTCAGCTCTTCCTCTTGAATTGTTCCCTTTACAAGGATGTAGTGTCCTTCTTTGTCTCTCTTAATGAGTTTTGGTTTGAAATTTACTTTATCTGAGAATAAGATTGCTACCCCTGCTTTTTTCTGGACTCCTGACGCATGGAGAATTGTTTTCCATCCTTTCACTTTCAGTCTATGGACTTCCTTTTGCACTAGGTGTGTTTCTTGTATACAACATATTGTTGGATTTTGCTTCTTAATCCATTCTGCCAATCTGTTTCTCTTGATTGGTGAATTGAGGCCATTAACATTGATGGTTACAACTGATATATTTTGACTTATTCTTGTCATGTTTTTGTCCATTTGTTGACTCTTTTTACTTTTTCTCCCATCTCCTTTTAGTTTCTTGCCTTGCCTATTTGATTTGGTCTGTTGGGCCTCATGTTATTGTGAATTTCGTTGTCCTTTTCTAGGATATTGTTTAGAATTCCTTGCAGTGCTGGTTTGGTGTTCATGAAATTTCTCAGGTGCTCTTTGTCGTGGAAGTATTTTATTTCCCCATCTATTTTGAAAGAGAGTTTTGCAGGATACAAAAGTCTAGGTTGGAGATTCTTTTCTTTTAGGACTTGGAATACCTCACTCCAGGCTCTCCTTGACCTAAGGGTTTGTGTTGAAAAGTCTGCTGTGATTCTAATGGGCTTCCCTTTGCATGTGATTTGTTTCTTTTCTCTTACTGCTTGTAGTATTTTGTTTTTCTGTTGGATTTCTGGAATCTTGATTATTATATGTCTAGGTGTAGATTTTTTTTGATCGTGGCTAGTTGGGGTTCTATATGCCTCACTTATCTGTATGTCTAATTCTTCCCTTCTGTTTGGGAAGTTTTCTGTCATTAATTCTGTGAAGAGCTTTTTTATATCATTTGTGTTTTCTCCTGTTTTTTCATGAATTCCTATCAGTCTTATGTTATTTTTCTTTGTATCGTCTAGGAGTTGTTGGATTGATTTCTCATGATCCCTTACTGTTTTTAATAGACCTCTTTTTTCACGGTCACTGACTGCTATCCTATCTTCTATATCTGAAATTCTATCTTCGCAATCTTTTATTCTGTTTCGTACACTTTCAATAGAGTTTTTAATCTCCTGGATATCTGTTTGAATCTGTTTTATGGATTCCATTTCTTTCCTCTGTTGGGCATTCATTGTTTCCATGTCTTTCTTATGCTGAGTCTTCATGGCTTCTATCACAGTCTTGAGCTCATCTATTTTTTTCTCAGTTTCTGCTCTAGAGTCTCGAATCATGACTTCTATTTTGCTCATCATCTCTCTGGCTAGCTGGGAAATTATTTCTGATTTGAATTTTTCTAGAGCCTGATTGATCAATTTTGTTACCTCCTGTGCTATGGGTCCAGGGAGTCCTGTTGGTTCACTATCAGACTTTTCATCCTCATTTGTCCTACTATTTGCTATTGGTGAACTGGATATTTGTTTTTGTGTCTTGCTTAAGTGTTTTCTCATTTTTATTTTTATTGTTGGGTTGTCCTTCTTTAATTTCTGGGTATTACTTAAATCTTCCTAATATAGTTGCGTTTTAGCTTTTGAGTATCTTATGACTCATAGACATTCTCGTTTTCATAATATCAGAGAAAACAACTCTTTAAATCAATCACCACTCTTTGTCCCAATTGATACATTCAGCAGCCCAATAGGATCAGGCACAGCTTGCCAACTGACCACTTATGGTAGTCATTAATGTATCACCTTTAACTCATGTGAATTAGATTAATTTCAAGAAGCAGCTCATAGTATGTTTGCAGTGAATATTCTTTTCAATATGGCATCTTTACCATTTAGGATGGGGGGTTCGACTTAGAACAAGAGGATTAGATAAGTGAAAGAATTAGAGCAGGTTTGAAGTGAATCCAGAGGTTGTAGAATTACCTTACTATCTTTACAAAGCTATTAAGTTCAGGGGGGATAGAGAGAGTGCAGGAATAAGGACAGGAATATATCCCCTTAACAGTAACAGGCGCTTGCCTTCCCTTGAAGGTACAGAGCCATGAGTGAGGTAAAATGACTGGAGAAAAGAACATAAAGAGAAACCCGTCCTAAAAACAAAAAATAAAAAAAAAGAAGTCTGAGTTCTTCAGGAACTGGAATAAAAAGGGAGATGAGGGACACTATGGTGGAGCAAGAGACTGAGTTGGAGAGACAGGACAGAAAAAAGAAAGAAATTTTAGGGTGGAAAGAGGAAAAAAGAGACAAGAGAGAGGGAAAGAAAAAGAATTTGAAGGTCCTCTTTCAGGCTATCTCTGATCTCATATTATACCACATGTACAGTCATATGCGGAACCCAATCCCCTGGTTATAGCTAGCCAATGGCTGTTCCTCACGACTGAGACTGAACACAATCTACAAAGCCTAACTTTAGTTTCCTTACCCTCAGGGTTGAACTCCACTCCGTTCTATTACAGGTTTCCCCTGCCCTTTCTTTAAAGATGATCAAAGTTCAGAGCTCAGAAAACTACCCTTCATGGGAACCTATTGAAATCTAGAGTTTTATGAATTGTCTTTGAAATGGCTGATATCTTGAAATTAGCATATTAAGCACAGTGAGATGACACATCCTGTCACTAAGCTTTATAAGCATTCAAGAAGTGCATAGAATTCCCATTTGCAAATGAGAAAACTGATACAGAGAAATAAAAATTTTCCCCGAGGTTCCCACCTAGAAACTGGAATTCCAGCATATTTGACTCCCATCCCCGGGGTTGTTAGAGCTCATGCTGTTTTGTTTGTCTTCTGACGAGTTTGCAGCACTCTGTCTTGGTGAGTGTTACTCTGACATTTAGTTCCATGGAAAAGAGCCAGGCAGCAATGGGCAAGTTAGAGTCCCCTGGTGATTGGTCGGTTGTTACAAAGGAAGTGACTGAGTGCTAATGTTAAAAGAGGCAAACTGTTAGCCTGAGACAAGCAAGAGCTGCACTCCCTGGTGAAGCAGGACATCTGGCACCGGCACGGCTTCTCCCCCAGGTCTGGGCATCAGGTGCTGGGGGCATAGTCAGAGGAGGAAGAGGGAGATGGGGTGTTTGTTATGGAACAGCATCTGTGGGCTTTGGACTTTGGTAGGTCCTGTCTTCCAGATGAATATGTTAAAAACGACAGAAGAAAATCACCAGTTTGCATTTTATGTAAGACGGGAAGCAGTCATGCCCATGAGGCCAGAGCATTTGTTCCCTGAAAGCTCAGTCCACATTGTGCAGAGGTATGTGATTTAACAATGATGGAAAATGTGTTTCAGTGCTTTGAAGCAGAGGACCCTCTTCTCACGTCCAAGTCACCGACGGAGAAAATGGAAAGGGAATAAAAGAGGTTGGGCTCGTTTTGACTCTTCATGTATATAATTCAGAAGATTTTTGCATCCTTTGTCCATCTTCTGGTTTTCTTCCTTAAAGGCAACTTGTGACCAAAGTATGTTGGAATTTAGGACTGGAAATAGAGAATAGACTTTGAATCTCTGCTTGTGTGGATGGCGGTCAGGAGGACAGAGTCTCTGACAGAAAGAGAAGGACGGCTCCTCCTCCAGGAGATCCCAGACCTCAGTCTCTTCCCTGAGATTCAAAACAGCCAGGCAAGTTGCTCTCAGAGGCATCTTTTGGTTGCTCTCGGAGGCACACCCATACTCATCCCAAACCTCTACAAAGATAGTTTTAAGTTTAATGAGAATGAGAGGTGATGTAGGAGAGGCTGGCAGCAGCTGATGTTCTCCTCCTAGGTCACAATTTGTGAACAAATTCAGGACACAGGGACCAGTTGAACACTTGCTTGGGTCCTCCAAACAATGCCATGAAAAACAAAAATGGTAGAGGGGAAGGGTTGCCCTAGATTTGTTTGTTTGTTTCTTTGTTTGTTTGAGACAGGGTCTCACCACATAGTTTAGGTTTTCTTTGACCTCACTATGTAGCCCAGGCTGGCCTCAAACTCACAATGATCCTCCTGGCCCAGCCTCCCGAGTGCTGATATTGCAGGTGGGCCCTACGACACCCAGTTGCCCAAGATTTAAAGAGCTAAAGAGACATAATGACCAAGTACAATGTATAAACCCTAAAAGGATCTTGAACCAGAAGAAAAGAAAAGTTGTAAAAGCAGTTTTGGAGACACTTAAGGATAGCTGAAAAATGGGCTCATATAGGTGAGCATCCTTTATGTGAGATGCTTGGGAATAAAAGATCGAAGTAGGGAGACGGATCTTTCTCAAAGGGGAAGGAGATCAAGAGATGGAGAGAGGAGAGGAGTCAGGGGAGGGATGAAAAATAAGAATTCAGATGTGTTGTGTGCATGCACCAGCTCCACACAGAGAATACAAACATTATGTACTACAAACATTATGTACTGCCAACATGTACAGTAAAAGGATTTTGAAATATTTGTGCATACCTAATGAGTTTTCTTGGGTTTAGGGATGAAATTTAAACATAAAACTCATAGGGCCTTACATAAAGTTTGTACACATAGGCTGAAGGAGATGTAATACAATATTTTAAATAATGTTTTGCCTGAAACAAAGTTTCCTAGTGTGAAAATTTCTTCTTGAGGTATTGTACTGGAGCTCAAGTAGTTTTGGACTTTAGAGTATTTTGGGTTTTCAGATTAGGGTTGCTCAAGCTGCATTATGCAATGTTACGGACTTTATGTTAAATTTCTCCAGTGTGGTGTTGACAGTGAAGTTATTGAGAAAAACGTTCTTATTTTTGGGAAATAAATGCTAAAATATTTCAGAGTACACTCTTATGATGAACACAGCTAGATGTGAAATTGTTCAGAAGGAAAAAAAGTAGACTGAAGTACATAAATAAAAATAGCAAAATATTAACAGTCACTGACTCCAGACAGTATGTCTGAGTATCAGCTACTTCATCTTTGACAAAGGAGCCGACCATCCTCACTGGAAGAAAGATAGTCTCTTCAATAAATGGTGTTGGAAAAACTGGATTTCAACTTGCTAAAGATTAAAACTAGACCTGTATCTTTCACCATGCATTAAACTAAAATCTAAGTGGATTAAAGATCTAAATATTAAAACAGAAACACTAAACTTGCTGGAAGAGAAGTTAGGTAGAACTCTTGAAGACACTGGCACAGGAAAATACTTTATGAACAAATCCTCAGTTGCGTGGGAACTGGCACAAAGAATCAACAACTGAGATCTCATCTTTTTAAAAAGCTTCTGCACTGGAAGAGAAACCACTAACAGAGCTAAGAGACAACCTAAAATGTAGGAAAAAATTTTTACCAGCTGTTCCTCAAACAAAGGTCTACTATCTAGAATATATAAAAAGTTAAAAAATAATCAGACCCCCCAAATATAAAGAGCCAATGCAAAAATGGGCATCTGAAATGAACAGACATTTCTCAAAGAAGAAAAAGCAGCAAATAAATATATGAAAAAATGTTCAACATCACTGTTCATCTGAGATGAAAACAACACTGAGATTGTACCTCACCCCCAAAAGAATGGCTGCTATCAAGAAATCAACCAATAACAAATGTTGGTGGGGTTGTGGAGAGAAAGGAACCCTTCTTCATTGTTGGTGGGAGTGCAGACTGGTGCAACCACTGTGGAAATCAAAATAGAGATAACTCAATAGGATTACAGGTTCCATTTGACCCAGCTATTTCTCTGCTGGGTATCTTCCCAAAAGAATTAAAAGAATCTTACTACAGTGATATATGCATATCCACAGTTAGAGCAGCACAGTTTGTAATAGCTAAAACTTGGAAACACCCCAATTTCCCATCAACTGAAGACTGGATAAAGAAGATTTTTTAAAAAATAAAATGGAATACTACTCAGCCATAAAGAATGAAAAACTATAGAGATTTATAGCTAAGTGGATACAATTGGAGGCCACACTCTTAAGTGAAATTAATAGGACACACATGTGTAAATACTGAATCGTTTCTCTGGTGTGAAAAACTAAAAGTGTAAGTAAGGATCAAAATGTATAACTAATACTGAGAAATAGGAAGAAAATGTCTAAAGGAGTAGGGAAAGTGGGAAGGGTAGGGGAGAGGAAAGAAGGGAAAGAAAAAATGGAAACGAAGTCTCTGTAAATAGGGAAGGGTGACGGGATTGAAGGGAGGGCAGGGGAATGGGGAAAAAATAAGAACCAAAACCTGTCATGTAAAGGTACAAGTTCCCAATGATGAATGTAATTGTATTGTGTACTTAAAATGTACCAATAAACTTAATGGGAAAAAACAGTTCCCAGAAGGAATGTAGGTGCACTAGAATTCATCTTTATTACAAGTTCGAAAAGGCTCCAAATAAAGTAGGGGCACACAGTGCCTGAGAGTGCAGCTCCGTCTGGACAGCCATGTGCAGAAGTCCTCTTGCAGGGCAGCCGTCATCTTCTGAGAGCCCACCAGCTGCAGGTGTCTTCTTGATATGTGTTTATTTCTTCTCAATTCTGTTTTTGTCTTTCTGAGAATGGTGTCTTAGCTTTATACATACTCAGTACTTTGGAAACATTGTTAGGATTTAAAAAAATGAATTCAACTTTAAATGAATTCCATCTGTTAGGTGATCACCTTGGACAAGTTGACTTACATTTTAGAAGGCATGCATGAACTTTCTCCCCCTCTGAGACTTCCACTTGTGAAAACTTGATCTCCCAATTTCTTCTCTGGGTGGTTGGCGTTCAGATTCTTGGTGCTCGTGTTCTCTTGGGGAGTGGCCACAAGATGGCAGTGTTTCGGAACGTTGCTTTATTAGGAAGGAAGTGAATTTAGCTGAACTCTGACCATGAAGGTGTCAGTGAAAGTTGGCAGAGCTGATGTTGCCTGTGCTCATCATCCAAAGTTTTGAACCAGCTCAACTTGGAAGGCGAATTGGGAAAATCAAAACATGAGTTGTCCTTGTTATGTCCCATTGCCTAGAGATCAACTAGTTAATCTAGGCAGTCCTCTCGGAATTCCATAAGGTATCTTCTGTCTGCCCATCACTAAGATTGTCCCCTTCCTCTACCTGTATATGTTGTGTATTAGAGCAAAGACGTCATCTGGAATTTCTGTTATCTCATGGCCCATCATGCTACTGAAGAACGTCAGACTACAGACTATTCTATTTGTGAAATACATTCTAAACATTATTAGCAATAGCTCTTCTTCTCCTCTGTATCTATAGTTATGCTCTGGTGGGTGTTTCCAGTATATTTTAATTAAACTTCAAGATCTGGTCAGGGAGGGAGGGAAGAGGAAGGGGAAATAAAAAGCATTAAGGTGTGTTATGTAGATGTACCAACTCCCCACATTGAATTTGTAATCATTATGTATTGCAAACATATTAATAAAAATATAACAATCACTAAATTGGTTATTATCTTTAATAGGCACACCCTTTGATATTGGCCTTTCATAGTATGTAAAACTCTGATGACTGGAATATATAATTCCAATGTCAAAGTGACAAAGCAAACTGGTCATTTTTCTCCAAAGCCTACTACAGACTTAGTAAATATCAGAGAGTCAAATAGAAATAAAACTGGACGACTCTGCAGTTATCAAGTTATCTTTGGATGGGCTTCCAACTGAGGCTGTAGATCAATGCAAATGTCTAAGAGATTTCAGAACTGGCCAAGCCAGATCCAAAGAGGTTAGGAGACTGCCATGGGATCTTCTCACAAGTGTGGTCTCTTTGCTTCATAAATCTGTTTATAGCCTTGTCTCCGGTGTGGGCTCTTTGGAAGGGGCACTCTGCAAATCTGCGGTGTAAAATTGATGTCTGAGGAAGCATCATGTGAGTCCCTTTTCTCTGACAGCCTCTTGATAAATTCTTCCCCCAGCGGACAGACACTTGAGCAGCTATGCTTAATAGATTAACTTTTAAGAACAATATTACCTTTACATTATCCAGGGCTGAATGAATTGAAAATGTTTGTTTTCCACTTGGTGAACCCACAGACTGAATTAATCCCTTTCTCTTTTATCAGATTGACTGTCAAAAGTGGCTTCCTACTGTGTAAAAATGGGCTGGTGTACGTGGAAAAGCTCACATTCAGACTGTTACCTGTGAACCCAGATCATCATGTTCTGCCTTAGAGGTTCGAGCATGTTTTGTTGTTTCAAAATTATAGATTGCCTTTTGTTCCCTATTTTAAAAAATTACAGGGATTAATTACGGATTTTGGGATGAATTATTGTGCTGCCTATTGTTCTGCCTATAAATATCAAAGTCCATGATTTGCATGACATTATGACACATAACCGTTGTCAAGACTCAATGATTAAAATTTGTATTGATCGTAGATTACTGTTTCCTCCCTCTTGGAATACACTTTATCACTCTGGAAAATAATGACTAGGACTGAAGTTTTTATAACAGATTTTATCTTTTCCAGTTGTTTTAAAAACTTTAAAATCAGGAAGGGACTGGAATAATTTAGAAATGCATTAAGGCAGTCATTGCCTGCTGGGTTGTATGGCAATTACCACAGCTGCTAACATCTGTCCATTTCAGGACATGTGAAAATTGCACCATCAGAGATCATTAGGGTAGAAATTGGCCAGGGAATCCCATTTTCCCTTTAAAGCGATTCCGGTCTCCTGCAAGATTTAAGCGTTCTAATATTAATCAATAGTGTGTGGTGGTATTGCTTTCAGAAAGAAGATGACTGTAAGACAACAGATTAAGTGAGAAGACATACTTTTTATGGCTTATAGAATGTGAAGTAGAAGAGGGTATAAATATTGACTGAAACATTTGAGTAGAAATTTAGCAATGCATCTCTCAAATGAGATGAGCTCTGGGTCGGATACTTAAACGATTCCGACCTGATTTCTACTTCCTGTAAATATAAATGTGTGTTTGCCTTACATAATGATTACAAATTCATTGTGGGAAGTTGGTACATCTGCATAACACATCTTTAATTCTTTTTATTTCCCCTTCCTCTTCCCTCCTTCCCTGACCAGATCTTGAAGTTTAGTTAAAATATGAGCTGCCATTCCTATCTCTTCTTAGGATGTTTCCTGCTTCATGTTTTGGCACACAGAGCACTTTTACGAGTCATCTTCTTTCAGTTTTGCTATTTAAAGAGGTAAATTTAAAGAGCAGAAGCATCACAGAGCATGTTCTGGGACAATTTCTGGTGATGCATCCCTATGTAGGTGTCTCCTCTCACTTCCAACTCCTGTCATGCAGAGCCAGTGGGACTGTGTCTGTGACAGAAATACAAAGGGCTGGGGAAATGGTGGGTGAGATACTTTTTCCAAAATGAAGTCACCAGGAATATATTTCTGGGTGATGTGTTATTTGACTCAGGCCTACCTGGGGGCAGGATTGAAATAGAGGGATCCCCCAAAGCGGAAGAAGGTGTGACAGTAACTGAGTAAATGGCAAGATGGGCTCAGGCAAGACATGGGTGCACAAGGGGCAGATGCAAAAGGTCTGCAGAGAAAGCAGTGACTGACAGAGAAGACAGAGATAGAGAAGTGAATGTCAGTTATCCATGTGACGTGGTACCATCACCTTGTGCTTAGCCGCTTCTCTCAGTGCTCCAGGCAAGGTCTGCCCCGGGGAAAGACAAGGGAGTGAAGGGAGGTTACTGGGTCTCTCATTCTGGGTACAGGCTCTTCTTTTGTTGTATCAGTTTTCAGGGAGCCGTGTCACTATGTTAAGCCTACTAAGTCTATTCCCCGTGGTAACTATGACAGGTGTTTCATCCTTTTAACATCTTTATAATTCAAAGAAGAAACTTATTCCAAAACTTCAACTTTTTCAGAAAGATCTAAAGACCAGAATAAAATGAAAATGCTGTGTCCTTCAGCTTGGGAACTTTGTGTTCTCAGCTTTGGACCATTGCTTTGCAGTGAATGGTGTATTCATCCTGGCCTGTTTCCTGGCCAACTCTTGCTTTCCTGAGATGCCTTCACTAGAAAGTGCATCTCTCAAGATGAGAAATTTTGATGGCAGCAATTCTTGCTGAGAACATTGACTAATGATGTTAGTATAGTGTCTCAGTTTATTAAATTTACTTTATTAAGATAATTGATATCATTAGATAATATTTATGGTGGCATATCCTGGAATCACAAAGGATATTTTTTTTCCTACTATCTCATTGGGAACTGTCAATGGAAAATAGAGAACCCAAGAATGTAAATATGTTAGACATTGTTACGGTTGGTGTTTAGCTATGCGCCTAAATCCTCATGTGGTCCAGGCAGGGCTTTTCCAGAGGTGGCTGAATTGAGAGTGTGTGATGCTGGGATTAAAGGTGGGTGAGTGCTAAACCAGTCCACTGGTTGCTTGGCACCAGCCTAATCCTAGTAGCCTTGATGCAATATAAGGGAGATATAGAGGCTTGTCTTCTCTCTCATTGCTTTTGCTTCTGTGTGGACACCGTGAACTATTTCTCCTCTGTGCCACTCCTCTGCCACATGCAACTCTGCCTGGGAACAAGCCGATTATGGACTGAAACCTCTACAAACTGTGAGCTAAATAAACCCTTTTGCCTTTATCTTTGGGTGAGGAGTATTTTGTCTCAGCAACTTTAGAAAGGTAACTACACAGACATCAATCATTTCTATTTCTTTCTGGCATCAGTCATGTAAGAAAATAGTGCATGCCATGATCTTAAGGCAGCTGTGCAACGGACTGAAAGAGGGCTACAGCTCTCCAAGCATATAGAAGGAATAGTCTAAGAAGAACTATATGAAAAAATTCTTGGACAGGCATCTTATCATGGAAAGTTGAGATCTAATCATAGAACTGGAGTTTGTACATGGTGCCCTCCATATCTGCTGTTTGCACATTCATGGACTCACCCAACTGCAGTTATGGATGTTGACATGTTCTATCAAGGTGGGCCTATGATAGTTGTGTTTGTACTGAACATATATAGACTTTCTCTTGTCATAGTCTTTAAACAATACAATATGTGAGTATTCACATATTTGCATTGTGCTGGTATTATAAGTAATATAGAGATGATTTAAAGTACAGTAAAGCCATGGCTTGCAAACATAATTCATCCCAGAATTCATAATTCAAAAATGCTTGTATATCAAAATAAATTTCCCATAAGAAATAATGTAAACCCAGATGATTCGTTGCACCACCCCAAAACATACATATAAAAATGATCACAATGTAATGTAATACAAAGTAATAAAGAAAATAAACAAATTAATCCATACTAGCTTTTAAAAACCTTCATGGCTGGTGTGAGGGAGACACGAGAGAGGAGGGTTGTCATGGAGGACAACTTTCACTTTGACTAACAGATTCAATACTCTGTTGGCTCAGCAGAATCTTTTTCTTTTTGTACAACTTTAACAAGGAACCTATCCAATGACACTTACTTTTGCCTCCTTTTAAGGATTTCATGGAAAAGTGACATTGCATTGTTATTAAACGGATTCATCTCTTGTACTGCTACAGCCTTATTGGGGTGGTGCTTTTCTACAAAATTTCACAGGTCTCCCTAATCTCATTTGAAAGCTGCCTTTTTCTCCTCTTCCTCTGTGGACAAGATTTCCTCCATAGCCTCTTGCTGTAGGGTGATGATTGCTCAAATGGGGGGAGGGAGAGGGGGAGGGGAAGAGGGGGAAGGAAAGGGAGAGAAATCATTGGCTCAGCTGTGATTATGTGACTTTGGCATCAGGTACTATTCCTATTGCAAGACTAGTTTTTCAAGTTAAAATAATTTATTAGAAATGTTTGCTTATCTTGTGGAACGCTTGCAGAACAAGTTACATTCCAAGGTTTAACTGTTTATGGGCGGGTGTACACAGGTTATAAGGACTTGAACATCCACAGATTTTGGTATCTAGAGGGGTCTTAGAGTCAATCCTGTGGATACTGAAGGACAATTACAATGTCAAAATAACTGTGTAGGAGCAGGAAATGTCAGAGATGCTAGAAACTAGGTCTGGGATCCTAAATCTCAGATTCTTGCTCTTTATCTAGAACCCTTGGTGTATGAGCTTAGAGAGTGTCGGCTGAAGAGTCACCATGTGTGTAGTACCAAACCGTAGCTCCCTGAGTAATGTCCACACCCCATTTTGGGTCTTTCTTGTCTGGTAAATTTAGAAAGTTCCTTTTGCTTTTCCTCACATTGGGAATGGTAAGTCAGGAAGGAGAAAAATTCCTATGAGCAGAGATAAGACACTTTCTACACTTCTTGCTTTGTTCACCTTCCCAATGGTCTGTACATTCCTCACCAAAGGATTTGTACTACTTCATGGATATCATCAAGGGTACGTTAGAGTCAATAATGTTTGTGGCTTTGCTGAGGAAGAGAGACAGGTGTGCTTGTCTAACAGCATCACATGAAGTCTGCCACCTTGCTGTATCTGCACGATACACTCGGCAGAACAGTTTTGCTCTGTGTCACCTCCCTTTAGTTCTGACGACCATTTTTCTTTCTCTCCTCAGGGATATTTACATAAAGGAAGCACATATATTTTAATGGTTTGCCTTCCCCCCATTTTTGAGGGCTGCAATCCCTTTGAAAATACTGACTTTTGTCACCGAGATCTGACAGTTCAGTCCATGCTGTTCTGCTTGTATACAACAACACAGGTCAGCTGCTAGGGAAAAATGTAACTGCGCAGTAATCATCAAGGGAAGGCTCAGAGTTAAAATATATAAAGCTTTTATTTTATTTGGAACCTACCACACATGCGAACAATAGTGTTTGCTGACAAACACTGTATTAATGAATTGGAGTTTCTTAGTTTCTTCCTTTAGGGTTCCTGTTAGCCTTCTAACTTAGGCTGATGGCTTTGAAAGTGATCTTATGAAAAGAGCTGTTTTTTTTTGTTTCAAAAGAGTGTATTGCATTGCCACAGATTATTTAGGGAATTTAAATAATATTAATCATACTTATAGCTCCATTTTGAACCCTTGCTTTAAGCAAAGCACCAGGCCAAGCTCTTGGAAAGCACTGACACATCGGATCGTTACTGCATTAGTTGAGGGAGATGTTTTCATCACGTGCACTTTACGAATGAAAGAAACTGAGTAGCAGAGAGGCTCTTCACTTGCTTCCCCTGAGGAAATCCAGGCCGTAAAGAGGCAGATCGTGACCTCCACTCAGGGAGTCTGATGCTGTTGGTGGTACTTTGTGAACTGCCTTGCTGGACTCTCTCCCAGTATTGATCACATTGTTCTTCATTCACAAAAGTCACACATTTCCTCCCAAATGAATGTGGGACTGGAGAGTGAAAAATTTCATTGCATAAGTACACTTTTTTCCATGATGGACATTTTATTTCCTCATTGCATGTGTTAGTTGGCTTTCTGCTATGCTGACAAATACCTGAGATACTCAATTTATATAGAGAAAAGGCTTGTTTTGGCTCATAGCTTCAGTGATTGGTTGGCCTTGTTGCATTCTGTGAGGAATCACATCATGGTGAGAGCGTGAGGCTGAATAACACTTCTCACCTCAGGGCCAGGAATCAAAAGGGAGAGAAAGAGGAAGGAGACTGGGGTCTCATACTCCCTTGCAAGGGTCCACCTCCAATGCTCAGACTTCCTAGTAGACTCCACCCTTTAGGGTTTCCTCCATCGCCCAAAACTATTGGAACCAAACCTTGACCCCATGGTCTTTGAAGGACATTCTCAATCCACACTATACCATGCATTAAACTTCTAAACCAGATTAAAATCTGATTTTTTGTTTGTTCTTCAGTAAGGGCAGAGTAAACTTTAGATTTATTCTTAGTAATTTCCATCACCTGAATCCTCAGCAGAATGGCACTCGTGGGCTTGGAGGGGACATTGACCAACTCCTAGGACACAGATCTCTTTCAATTACCCTCTGCCCTCTCTTTGACACTCCCTTATCCATTAAGCTATTGATTGGACAGGGCTCATTTAAGTGAGACAGAATCAAGAACTGTTAGGTGGGCGATGTGCCCTGCAGAAGAAATCGGTGTGTGGGATTCAACAGAGAGACAAACCGTTCTCTGACAAACACTGGAGGAACGACATCTCTTTGTCTGGGAAAAGCAAGTGTCCTTGAGTTCAAGTGGGGTGTGTGTGTGTGTGTCCATCCGTGTATGCATACTGATGCAGAAGACTTTTCAAAATGGAAAAGTACCTTGAACAGAAAATGAACCGAGATGATAAGAGCAGACCGATATAAACAATATTACCCATTTTCTTAGGGAGGGCAGAATGATGCTCTCTTATAGTTTATTTTTCACTGAAAAATCACAGATATATTACCAAGCTCTTCACAAATGTAGTTTTCAACCTGGCTGGTTTAGATTTAGTCTTTTTCCTCACTGTCTCTACCATTCAGTGAACACTGGAGGCATAGCTTAGTGCTAGAGTATTTGACTGTGAAGAACACCATATATTTTAGCTTTGGTGAAAACTTCCCTTAGTGAAAATGAAAGCAATAATGAACAGTCTCAGTAGCATAGCTGCCAAGAGTCTTCATAGCCCATCTCTGCCTTGATTCCTACGATGACAGGTGCCACACACCACCACCAGCCTCCTGACATATTTCTCGACTTTCTCTCGTTAGAACTATTTCAGGATCACTGATGTCTAACAGCAGGGTTTTAGAGAATTTTCATTATTATGCTAGAAAATTGATGGATCAAATAGGTCTCTTAAATGCAATACATACTTACTTGTAAGAGGCGTTTTGACGAGATGCTTTACAGGAGGGGTTTGTCATCAGCGATAGTCTTGAGGCAGGGAGGCCTGTATGCAGAAGAGCTGGCGCAGTCTTGCTCAGTACCTGACCATCCAAGGTTCAACATTTAAGGAGACTCTTACTTTCAGAGTTGTGCAGCTATGAGATTGGTACCTGACAGTGAACACCTCCTTAGATTTTGGGCCTGGAAGTCTCTTGCCTTACTCTGACTCTGGCCAAGTTGCAGATTGTCTAAGAGGAGGGTGTTGGGGCAGAAGAATCGCTGGCTGGATTTCTTTTGCCCGCCTGGATGGTGGAACCCAGCCGGGTAAATCTGTGACATGGGTTAGATGTGGTCGGTTTTCACCTTTCCTGAGATATCGACAATGAAAAGAAGCTAAAGCAGAACTGCAAAATTTGTGACACAAAATGTTTGCGATTTAGTTGACTGGTACTTCAAACACCCTTCTCAAACATCACAGACTATGGTGCTGGTCACACATTAATCCAGTGATCTATAAAGCAGGAATTCATAGTACACACAATTTATTAATGTCATTAGCGTTTAAGGTTGTGAGGGAAAATGTTCTTTCAACCCCAAGAGTGATTCTTTTTGACTGTATGAATCCATCTGGTTTGTTTTTAAAGCTGAGTGCCTACATTTGAGACACCCCCAACTATGTGGGGCTGGAAGGAAGTGGCCAACAGTCCCTTGCTTCCTCTGCATAGGTCCCAGATTAGGGAGATATAACTGGTGAATAGCTATGGGCCAAGTCAGGGTGGAGAAAGAAACACCCAATCTGAACAACCTCTCTCTCAAAGTAGCTTCTCATAAGAGCAATGCTGGGGGTGATTCCCAATCAGCAGCAGAAGGAAACTCCAGACAGTGTTTATCTTCAAGGGAGACTAACAAAATCATTTGAACTGAAAGGTAGCAGCCTTCAAGTCGGGCAGTGGACTTCCTGGAACCCTCTGGGGAGCTTTAAAATATGAGGATGCCCATGGATCTCTCCAGACCCACAAAATCAATCTAGTGAGATGGGTTGGATGTTTCTAGCTTGACCAAGCTCTTGCAGGGGTTTCTCCTGTGCAGCGGGACTGTAGGGTATCTTAGGAGCAACTACCAGAGCTGGCCAGGTTCCTTTATCACTTTTCTTTCTATAGAAATCAGTGTGACCTCTGTTTGACAGAAACAAGGAAAGAAGACTCTGGAGGGCAAGGAGAAAGGAGAATTATTGGAAAAGGTTCCATTTCCTGGTGAATGCAGCCTGGTAGATGGGAGCAATTATTTGGGGTTGAATGAGAAATCCATCAGTCCTTTCAGTGAGAAATGGACAGAAAAAGGAAATTGTATTTCCTAGTTTCATTTCTCATCGTCTAACTTCTCTCCAAAGCTGCAATAATTTCTGAACACTATTCCCCAAAGGTGTGCAAGGACAGAGAAAAGCTGATGAAGCTCTTTCCCCTGTTCATCAAAGGGAGCTGGAATGATTTCACTTCCACTGTTCGCAAATGGCAAAGATCAAGTTGACTGGAGGTGAGGTTGCTTGCTTTCATGGTTTAAAACTTCACTTCATCTCTCTGCCTTGGGCTGATTTCCAAAGCAAAGGCAAGTACTGGGCGTAGAATTACATCTGTAATTGTAGCACTTGGGACCATGTCTCAAAACAAAAAGAAGCAAAGACACCCCCCCCACCCCCAAGGAATTACACAAACTATTCTGGAAACCAGTGAAGCCTTTAGGTTATATATGGAAAAGATGGAAAACATTTCCAAACATAACTAGTAACTCTTCCCATTGCTTTTCTTAGACTCTCAGGGGCCTGCACTGAAATGTGTTTGCAGGACTGTGGTTAATATACACATCAGAGGTGGACCAATCCTATGTGGCTAAGCTTCTAGCGCTGTGACCAAGCAATTGTAACCCAGTTGCTTTGCTTTTGAAAATACTGTGCAGGTGTATTTACAAACAACCAAGGGAAACCTCTCAGCAGGTAGAAGTGCTGTAGGTGAATAGGCAGGATTTTCCTTTACAAAAGAGAGAAACAAATTCCTATTCCGTATTTGACATTTTCCCCCCAGTAAGGTGTGGGTCTGCTTAGGGCTGTGTGCTGTAGAAGAGCCGTTCTTGTGCTCGCTTCGGCAGCACATATACTAGAAGTGCCATACTTCCAGCGCGTACCATGAGGGTCCCGAGGAAAGTAGTAGAAAGAAACATGCTGGTTCTGTACACCTGCATTCATTTCTGACGGGCCATTTACCAGCTGTGAGACTTGTTCCCTCCCCTAAGGTGCGATAAAGCTGGTAAGTAGCCCAGTGTGATCCATGCTCTCCCCTTGAAGGTGTAGAAGGAAGACCTGCCTGGCATTTGGTAGTCAATCAATACAAGCTGTTTTTTCTCCTCTAACATTAAATGAGACGAAAGTAAAGTACTTATAAAGTGCTTGTCACATAATAGGTGCTCAGTAAATGCTATCATTTTGTCTTTGGCTCAAAAGCATTGCCTAGCATGTAATATACACCAAAAGTTTTTTCTCAATGAATGAATTAACCTCTGTACCTTAACATATAACCCTCAGTTAGTGCACATTTCATGCTAGGCACTATTAGAACTGCTTAGGTTCTGTGAACTAATGCAATCTTAGTAGTCCTGACACATAGATAATATGAAAATATTTTACAGAAGGAGACATTAGGGCCACAAAGTCTCAAAAATTTTCTCCAGAAAAGGCATCTGCTGTGTGCCCTCATTCCCATTTTTTGAAAACAAGCACAAACTGACTAATACAGTGAAACATTTCCTGGGAAGTCTTGATCCAGGGTGCAGAGAAAAGGGACGGCAGATGGGTAGAAGGTTTGTTCAGACTGAGATGACTTTTTTAGTCTTCCTTATACACATATTTAAGGGTTTTCCTAGTGTGAAATCAAGTCAGAATCAACAGAACTATTTGCAGTGCTTGCTGTGGACCTTCCCTGACATACAGGAGGTGGACTTTTCTCTAGGACTACGTGCTTTGGTGACCGTGTGTGTGTGTGTGTGTGTGTGTGTGTGTGTGTGTGTGTGTGTCTGTCCTGGCAGCACCTTTCTTTGTGGCTTAGTGGGGGCCACTAGCTGAGCACCTGGCCCTGTCCAGGTGAAGCTAGTTGTTAGCTACAGTTCTCCGGGGCCAGAATTTTAGCACGTGAAATGCAAAAGAACCCTGTGCCAGGGTGCACAGGAAAAACAAATCCCAGTATCACATGCGGGTGGTGTGAAGAACCCTAACGGAGTAGAAATAGGTACTTCCTAGTGTTTGGCACAGTTCGAGTCACAGGGCCCATGATCTCTCTATTTTGACTCTCTGTGCTTCTCACTATCAATAAATGGAAAAGCTCTGGGTCATAGTGGAAAAAAATTACAGGTTCCACTGTCTTCCATTATCTAGCCTGTCAGTATACAAATCTGGGCCCTTATCTTTTTCCCTCCCAAGCAAAATGCAGAAAGGTGGTGGTGGTGGTGCGGGGGGGGCGGGGGAGACTGTGCCTGTGTTTATCTTTTCAATCTTAGCCAATAAAGCAAAGTTTGAGGAAGCAAGTGCTATCATTTAAAGTTCTAACTGTGCAGAGAGGCAGAGGGTCAGTTTCATTGTGATGCTATATGGTAAATTCTGAATTTTCTTTCATCAACCATCACTCTTCAAAAACAAACATATCACCTGTCTTTTGTTCCTTTCTGCCCTATCCAGGGAATTACATTTTCTCAGTTTGTTCATTTCTTTATCAATGGCTGATGTAATCCCTCTCTGCCTTTGCAAACAGTGTTTTAGTCCAAAAATCACTTGTATCGATTGCATTTTGCTAATGAGATGAGTCATAAGTGAGGAGAACAGATGCAGTTTTAATTTTTTGCCCCCCTCCCAAAAGCCTATATGAGAGGCAGCCTTCAGGGCCTTTACAGCCCACATGTAACTTGTTAAATGTTCATTAAGAGACTGTTAAATTGGATTTGTTTATGTAGCCAGCGTTTATATTGCTCTAGATGATGATTTGTCAGAAGCTACAGTAGCACAGTCCCTGTAAGACATGTCCAGGCTGTAGACTTGTGGATTGTGACTCAGACTTGCCCACATTTCTTTATGTCCTGATTTTCAGGTCACCTGGATGTGGACCATCCTATTTGCTTGGAAGTTTCCTGGCTGCTCTTCTAGAAGGAAATGTCCTTGAAAAGGCAGATTCTGTAATATAAGCAGTCTCAAGCACAGGGATTTAAGAGAGAAAATTAATGGCTTAGTCACTTTGTTGGAATAAGTGAACCAAAATGTCATGATATTCTTTCATAGGATGGGCTTAGCAGATCTGGAAAAATGCAATTTGCCCAGCGCTGTTACATTTGTAAAGCTCTTTCATGCGCGTAAATTCTGAGCTCTGCAAGCTCAGAATGGATGTGTCAAGCAGCCTGGGGCCTGTTGTTTCTTGAATAAATGTACAAAAGTTTCTTAAAGGTTAAGAGGTTGAACTCCATTCGCTTAGAAATTGCAGGGTTTCTAAATGGGTGAAGCAAAGTTTGAATAGAACTCTTCACTTCCAGTCCAGTATCTTTTATAATAAGTTTTGCTTTCCTCCTCACAGCTGGCATTTTTAGAAGTTTAAATCCCACTGGGTAATGGTACTCTGACAACAGAGTGGAGGAGGAGGGCCCTTTCCCTTTACTTTGTTTTCATGTGAAGGGGAATCTGTCAGGGTGTCACTCCTGGCTTAACACTTTTGCCATTACTACAGATATATCTCGTGAATTTGGGTGAAGTAACCAGGCATACTTATATCATTTTTTTTTCCCGGTATAAAGCTGACAACTTGATACATGTCTATTAGATTTTGGCCTAGGAAGTTATGGTGAATGATTCTTATCAGAACTCCTGTTCTTCTCCTTATTTATGGTTTACAAAACTGTAGCAAAACAGAACAGTTGCTTTTGTTTTTTCTTCTCTCAACAAATTGGTGGCTTGCTGGCCATTTAAAATTTCAGATTCTCAGGGCTGGGAGAGTTTGGTGAGATTTTAAGATGTTTTAAAAAACTTGTTATTGATATGTTGGGTTGTAACCAACCCAGGAACATTTTTTGGCATGGGTAGGGACAATGTCTTAGTCTTCTTTGTAGCTTCCTAGGCATAATTTACTTCCCATTGTTTAGGAGTTTGCATTGAATTAAACAAGAGTAGTAATTACCATGACCACTTCTCCTTGGGTATAATTATACTAACTGAAAATTATGCGATCTATCTTTTTACATTACTTAAAAAAGTTATGTCTTTTTCTGATTATGTAAGTTAGAGCTGCTTGTCGTAAAATGTAAAATATTTAAAAAATATGACCAAGCTATGAATGATTCTGTCAGAGATAACTACTTTTAACAGTTTGGTGTGTTTCTTTTCAGATGTTCTCTGTGTCTCTCTCACTGATATTTCTCAGCATTTGATTCCTTTTGTTTCTCCTGTTTGCTTTGGCTAAGCATTATTATCCTTTTGATTATTTTCTTATTTACCATTTTGAGATATACATTTTTCTTGATTGTTACATATTTCCTTGACAAGTAAATTTTAACAAGGTATCTCATGCCCTCATACTGTATTTTGAGTTCCATTTTGCTAGATGTTTAAGTTGTTTGGATTGTAAACAATGCTGCAGTGAACATCTCCAAGTATTGCATCAAAGTCTTATTTCCTTAGCTATGGTGTTACATGGCAAAAGGATTTGCCTGATTATTGGTCCCATGGCAGTTATTGGCAATTAATTTTATCAAGCTTTGTATTTTGGAGGAATAATCGAAGTCATTTGATCTGGGTGCATTTTGGCAGGTCATCACTGTGAGCTCTGGTTTCTCTTGTCATAGGGCTATTGAAATTCCCCTGGCCTAAAAAAATATTTATACTTAAAATTATTTTATACTTAAATTATTTTTTAATCTAATATGTAAGCAATATGAATAAAACCTGAAGACATTAAGGTGAAATGAGACAGTCACAAAAAGACAAAGTTTGATTACACTTGTAGGGGATATCTAAAATATTCAAATTTTAAAGACAGAAATTAGAATGGTATTCGCTAAGTGAAACAAATAAGACACACATGTGTAAATACTGAATAGTTTCTCTGGTGTGAAAAACTACAAGTGTAAATAAGATCCAAGTTGTATAAGTGACAATGTGAAATAAGAAGAAATGGGCTAAATGTGTAGGGGAAGTGGGAAGGGTAGGGAAAAGGAAATAAGGGAAAAGAAAAAATATGAGAAAAGGAAAAAGTGGAAAAAAAGTCTTTGAAAATAGGTGAGGGTGGAGGGCATGAAGGGAGGGTAGGAGGATGGGGAAAAAATGAGAACCAAGATCTGTCATGTAAAGGTACAAGATCCCAATGATGAATGGAACTGTACCATATACTTAAAAAGTACCAATTAACTCAATGAAAAAAAGAATGGTATTCCTCCAGAAGGAGGAAGGAATGGGATGTTGTTTAATGGGTACAAAGTTTCAGTTTTTCAAGATAAAAAGAATGTTGGGGATTACTTCTATAAAACTAAGAATGTACAAGACTACCAGAGTGAGTGCATATTTTAAAATGATTAGGATGGTAAATTGTATATTGTGTTCATGTTTCACAACTAAACTTTTTAAAGTTAAAAGTTATAAAAAAAAAAACACTAATGTGATTTGAAAGACATCAGCAAAGGCGTCTTTGGCCCTATCTTCTCTCCAAAGTCGGTGCACGCACAGCTTCTGGGAGGAATAGCAAACATGTTCCAGTTCACGGAGTGGCTCTGACCTGATAGATGGTAGATTGCTCTGGCATCCTCTGCTGAAGACCCCGATACAGTGGATCTCTACGATGTCTTCCCTGGCACTGAGTAGGTGCTGGTGGCCTGCAGGCCAATTATATGCCACCCATGCTTTACAGCGATGTCTTAACACCAACAGAAACATTTGGGACGATCTTAATAAAAACTTTCCACCATAGAAAAATGGAAACTGCCGTCACCATGAACTTACATTTCTCTACTTTCAAGAGGCAAGAGGGGAGGCCCTTCCTGGACAACAGAAGAACATTTAGACTTACAGTTTTGCTTTCTTTTGGAATGGGGAGGAAACACAAATACAGAAATATTCATTCCATTTGTCCTGGCTTATGCCTACTTTTGTCAACATTCTGAGTCTAAACAAGCGAGGAGACTTTTTGGGGGGTCCTGCTTTCATTTCAAAAGCTCCTTGGAACAGTGAGACTGAAACAACCCTGACAGCTGGAGAGGATGATTCTCAGGCTTTTGATCAGTTGCTGAAACACTGATGTTAACTCACAGACCAAAAGAGAGTTGGAGAATTTTATACATTTTGCTATTGTGAAATACTACAGCTATCTTTGTTAAAATTTTTTGTAAGATAAACCTTTGTAAATTGGTTTTCTGTGAGCATTTATGATTGCTGTAAGTGAAAAGCAACCTGATTCTAAAAGAAAATAGCACCACATGTGGTGCTTCTATATTTTGGTGACTGTGGATAACACTTCTGTGAAAATGGGTATGAAGATATTTGTTTGTGACCCATTGGTGTTATTTTCTTTTAGAATCGGGTTGCTTTTCCAACTTCTTCAGACTGACTTCCTTCTCTTCTCTTTGCAGTAAAACCTCTTGCACACCTGAACACAGTGAGATGAAAGTTGAGGCAGTAAGAGTTCCTCCATCTGTTTTGGAGCTAGATTTAAATAAACCTTTCCTTCCTCCCAGCCTTGCATTGGATCCTGCAGTAGCAGTAGCCAGATAACAGCGGTGAACATTCTAATGGTATAAGGTGGTATCTCATTGTGGTTTTGATTTGTGTTTCCCTTCTGATTTCAGACACTTTTTCCTTTGTTTATTGACCATATTTTCTCTGAAGAAGTGTCTATTCAAGTTCTTTGCTCAATTTTGAATTTGTTCTTTTTGCATTTTGCTGTTGAGTTGTAGGAGTTCTCTGTTTATTCTGCATAGTAACTCCTTATCAGCAATATGATTTAAAAATATTTTCTCCCATTCTATGGATTTCCTTTTCACTCTATTGTTTCCTTTGATGCACAAGAGTTTGTATCTATTTTTAGCTTTATGTGGTCTCATTTGTTTACATTTACTTTTGTTACCTGTGTTTTGGAATTATATCCAAGAAATTATTTCCAAATCCAATGTTAAGAACATTTTTGCCCTATACCTCATTCTAAAAATTTAAAAAGTATATAGTTTTAAGTATTTCATTTAGGTCTTCAATCCATTTTGTGTTCATTTTTATATAAAGTAAGTGGAGATTCAGTTTTCACAGCACCCATTTATTGCATACTGTCTATGATCTTGAATCCTTTGTCAAAAATAATCAAACATATATGTGAAGGTTTGTTGTCTGGGATCGATATATAATTCCGTTGGACTATATTTCTGTCATTAGGCCAGTACATACTACTTTGATTATCATAGCTCTATAATAAATTTTGAAGTCAGGAAGAGTTAAACCTCTAACTTTCTCCTTTTTCAAAAATTGTTTCAAACTTTCACTATTTTAAGCAATGTTTTAAATTAAATTTTTAGTATTTATATCATGACAATTTTTCTACTCTATTCAATTTCCCACTAAAATGAATTTTTTTGGACCCTAAACAACTAAAAGTTAGTGACTCTTGTAGATACATTGTTTGAAATCATATGCATATTTTTGTGGCTAATTGGAAAGAATACTGCATAGGTTCCAGGCCTGAGTCCATCAAAAAGCCACTGTGCCTTTGCACAAATCATTTAACTTGACAAAGTTCTTAGTTTTACCCTCTGTGAAATAGGAAAGTTCAACAAAAGGAGGTTTAGGTTTTTTTTTTTTTTTGTCTTTCAAAGTCCAAGACTTTATAAGGAATAATAAATTCAAATATTTGATAGAAGCTTATCCTTTTAGTCTGAGTGCTCATGTTCTTCTTAAACTTTTCTACTCATTTATTACAACCCGTAGGCAATGGTCTCCATATATGTATGTTTGTGATCTTTGAAACTCTTTTTTAAAAAGGAGTATAAGCAGGAATCTTAAACGTGGAGCCCACTAAGCTTCTAAGCTGCAAAGAGAATGCAACTTTATCCTTTTTCACCACTCTGCATTCAACTGAATCCATGGATTTAGCTCTTCCCCAGCTCTGGATGAAGTCTTGGGCACCGAGCAGACTTGATCTCTGCTAGACAACTTAAAGTCCACTGTAGTTAAATCTCAAGTAATACTGCATATTTCAGTTCTCCTTTAGAGTTTCTCCTCTTCTCTGGCTAGGACAGCTTCCAAATCAGACTCCTGTGTTGGGGAAATGCTGTTTCTTTCTTTATGAGAGAAACTGTTCCCCCCGATTCTTTGCTCATGAGCTGCTGGTGGAGATGGTTTAGAAGTCAAGGTATGGAAGGTTTTATGTTCTTTGTAGAGTTGTTATCAGGTGATGGCTTTGTCTTCTTTGGTGGCTTCTAAATGTTGATTCTTTCTTATTCCACATGCATCTTTGTTTTTGCAAACTCTGGAAGCTCAGGTATTTCCTGAATGATACCATCTCCTTGTGTTTAAATGGTCATCCAAAGACACTTTCAGGTAACCATCTTCTTGTCTCCCAAACTCCAGGGCAGTGGTGGTAAACCTATGTCATGCATGCCCCAGCAGGCTGTTTATTGTCATTAAAAGCTAAAAGGATCATCATCACTGCTGTAGGTAGATGTAGCCAGGCTGTCTATGGAATTCTCTTGACATCCTCCTCAACTGGCTTCTGGGAAAGAGAAAACAGCTAGAACAAATCAGGATGTGGACTGCAAACAGGATCCCCATTGTAAGACCACCAGGGATCTTAACCAAACATTCTGAAGAACTACCGATCAGCAACAGCGAGACAACACCCCAGAGGAACTGAATGAGCTGCACCCAAGAATGGTGTTAAACAGAACTTTATTAGTCTGGCCAGACGGCCCCTCCAAGCAATGACGTAGCACCACAAGCCCAAAGTACAAGAGGGTTTTATACGTTTCTAGATGGGGTGGAAGCAAGTAAAATTACAGAAGCAAAATGAGGCAATTAGAAGAAAGGAACAGAACATATAGTTTGCACAGAATGAGGCTGACATTTTTGTGACAAGAGCTATTGTTAATCTCTATAGGAATGACATTTCAGTGACAAAGTGTAGGGCTATGGTTAATCTCTGTGGGAATCATCTATCTCTTCTACCTGGAATGTTCACACTTGGTGTTTGTTCCTGACCATTTTCCTGAATATATGCTGTCCTTTTGATGACTCCAGGCCTTTTCTGCTTTCTCAAGAGGGAGAGCTTAACCTTTAACTAAGATGGCGTCCACGCAGGCACTTTACGTCTGACACCCATGATGAGACTCTTCAAAAGATGCAGAGGATTCTGGCTTCTGGTGCACAGCTTGGAGGGAGGCGAAGGCATTCCACCTACCCAGCTGCTTCAGTCTCCTGGCCTCTCTCTGTCATAGGTGCTCTACACTCTTGTTTTTCAAAGTGTAGGCATGGAACACGAGGATTGGCTTCACCTGGGAACTGTTTGGTTATATGAACATCGTACTGTAACTAGATCACCAGATAGTTCTCATGCACACTAAAATTTGAGAGGCATTGATAAAAAATGCAGACAGAATAGCATCCATGGAATGTGCCTAGGAGTCTGCAGAGGTCAGGAAAGGTGACGACCATCAGCCTTCTGTTCCATATGTAGACATCATTAGATTATAAACAGTGAAATTCTGAGACAGGAAATGGATAAAAGGAATAAAGAGAAGAGATGAGGTAGTAAATCTCTTATACTCATTAGGCCAGATGGGATGAATTTGGAAGGTTAGGAAGAGTTGCCGCTGATGCCATTACATTGGCATTTGTAGAAGTCTTAGTTTCAGCTTATTTTTCACTTTGAGTCTTGGTTGCCTGTTGTTTTTTTCCATCTTTTTAAATTGCTTTTCCTACCATGTCTTAATGTTCACCCTCCTAACCCTCTGATGCTAAGTCAGCAGTTTGGGTTCTTTATTTGTTTAGTTTATATGATTCAAGGATTTCTTTTTGTAAACTTGGTAAACTTTTCCATATTTCCAGTTATATTGTTAGTGGGTTTGGAGCATTTTTCCATTTATAGAACGCTTGTCAAAGTTGTTGAGTCTTGGAACTCTTAAACTGTTCAGTTATTTGTCATGAAAATATGGCGCGTGTGCGCGTGCGTGTGTGTGTATGTGTGTGTGTGTGTGTGTGTGTGTGTGTGTGTTTAATGAGAGTAAGTTAAAATAATTACAAAGAGATTCCCTGAATTAGAATCTTTTGGTTGAGTTTAAATAAAACTTCAATTTGTCGCTTTGTCAGGAGGCCAGCCTTCCCTACTTACACATTGAAAACATACACATTTCAACATTTTTGTTTCCTTTAATTTTAGCTGACTTATCTGTAAAGCTCTGGGCTGAGCTTAATTTCTGTGTGCCATCTGTTACTACTGGATTTTAGACCATTGTGTTTGGCTCAGGCACCAGAAGCACAGCTAATTTCCCCATCATTCATCACAACACAACTATTTATATTATAATTTGTCAAGCTAACCTTATTTCAATCTATTAACTTCTTCTTTTGGCAAAAGAAGCCTTTACTTTGGAATTTTTCATACTTAGAGATGTTTAAGGTAAGTGAGCACCGAGGACTCTTTCTCTTCTTTCCGTAGCCTTGTTAGACACTCATGCGCTGAAGTGTGTCTCTGACGTTTAAATATTATAATTTTCACTTTGTTTCTCTCACCCTCTCTTATTGAAGGACTAGACTGGAGTAGAATTATACAATTAGTCTTTGGCAATATGTTTTTTTAAATCCTTTTTATTTTGGAATAGTTTACATTTACAGAAAATAGTTCCCATATCCTTTTTACCCAGTTTCTCCTACTGTTAACATTTGACATAACTGTGATATACTAACTAATAAACTTGGTTCATGACTGTAACCAAACTGTGCTTTATTTGGATTTTCTCTTTCAGGGTCCCACTCCACAGACCCCACTACAATGAGTTATTGTCTCCCTTAGTCTCCTGTCTCTGGCAGTTTCTGAGATTTTCCTTGCTTCGGGTGGCCTATGACTTCAGGGCTTTCGTGGAATGTTCCTGGACTTGGGTGTGTCTGGTGGCTTTCTCATGCCTGGGCTGGGGGCTGTGACTTCTTCAGAAGAATACAGTAAACGTGAAGCACCCTCCCATTGTGTCTCTGGTCTCTGGGGTGACAGCGACCTGACTCTCCCTGGTGAGGCTCCCTTGCCCCTTGCCTCAGGCTGAATCTGCTCCCTGTTTAATGTTTAATCTTTGCTTCCTGAACCACCCCTCCACCAAGAACCTCTCCCTCTCATACAAGGCAGAGAATGTCACTCTTTCTCACTTTATCATGTTTTCTTCAGGATGAGTTTTGGGAGACATATACCCAAGAAAACATTCACATATTATTTCCTCTTCAGGGGTATGGGATCCACAGCTGTCATTGTGGTATTGTTTATCACCACTAATAAATTGTCCATTTTGTGCTGATACATCAGAATACCAGAGACTGGACAATTTTGATAATAAACAGAAGTTAATTTCTTAAAATTCTGGGGACCGAGAAATCCCAAATTGCGGGACCTGCCTCTGCAAAGTGCCTTCTGACTGCGTCACCCCTTGGCAGAAGGCAGAATGTCAAGAACGCACACTTAGAGAAGAGAGAGAAAGAAAGATAAAACCATTTTTTTTTTTAAATCGAGAATCATCTCCTTGGGCCAGGATTTAGCTCAGTGGTGCCGATGCCTCCTTGCAAGTGCAAGGAACTGAGTTCGATCCTTGGTACCTAAAAAAAGGAACCATCTCCTTGTTCAGTGACCTGCTCTTATGGTAATAGCATGAGCTCTGTCATCCAATCAGAGTTCTCCAGAGCCCATTACCTCTTGAAGGCCCAGCATCCCAACACTGGTGCAAGAAGATTAAGATTATAACGCAAGTACTCTAGGGGGACATAGTCAAATTATATCAGCAGCCTCTCTCGAATGATGAGTTCATGGAAGAGGCAGCTTTGTTTCTTGCTGGAATTATGTTAGCCACCAAGAAGTCTGATGTCTTTTTAGGCAAGGTTTAAGCCTTTCCTAGACTACGAACAGGCTCTGAGGAGGAGGGAGAGGATCTTGGACATCTGGGTTCTTTCGTCAGAGCTTTGGGAATCACTCTAGTTAATCTGCTGTCTTCTCTTAAAAGCAGGTGGTCCTGTCCTAGGCTCGCATCCATCCCATTTTTAATGCTCCTTAGAAAAAAGTAATAAGCTATGGCCTGGGGCACGGTCTCGGTGAAGTCAAGTTTCCATTTGAGAGAGGAACAGGCTGGGGAGTGTGGCTGCAGGATTGGGTTTCCCAGCGGGACAATTACATAATGCAGATGTTTTCCAGGCATCCTTCTTTGGTATCAAGGCAGTTCGTTGTTGTTTTGACCACCGGGCAGTGTGTTGTGCTTTGCATATGACTATTTTCTCAGATGGTTGCTTGCTTTTTGTCTTCTTTCCTTCCTCCTTTTTATTAGGCTCCCCATCCCCAATCTTTGTGTTTTTCATGATTTCTGTTTTGAGTGCAAATGTAGCAGACCCTCAGGGTCCCCCACATATGCCTGAAGCCACCTAGAAGTCACCTTCTGGAAACACCTCTATACCCAGTCCCTGGTGTCTGCGTGGAGGAGGTCTCTGGCAGAGGGAGCAGGCCAAATGGCAAGGCAGCCAATGCTTTGTGAGTGGCTCTTCCAATAAAGATGGAAAAAATCCCTGTTTCCTGCCCCTCAGATGAGGCAATTCTATGCTGCAGCAACACCAGCACAATCTCAGTGAGCTGTCCAGTGTCACAGCCCCTGATCACATGGAGCTGCAGAGCTCTTGAAATGCAGCTGGTGTGAATAGGAAACTGAATTTCAATTCAGACCTCAGTAGCTGGGTGTGACAAGTGGCTTTCAGGCTGGACAGTGCACACAGTCCACACAGGAGGTGTCCAGCACAGCAGAGCCTCAGTTTCCCAATGTGGCCATGTACCCACCCATCCCTCACCGGCTTTCCTTCTCTCCTGTGCCTTCCCTGACTCCTCTGTACTTTCCACAGTTACTTCTCAAGTAAACTACAGGCTTAAAGACCCCTTTTTCAGAGACTGCTTTGAGGGGTTCCTAAGCTAAGGAGCATTTGTACTCAGTCTCTCTTAGTTCCACTCTGTCTCTTGCACTTATCTTTGACTTCACCTCTGATTTCCACAGCCCCTGGAGCATCACTATACTATGGTGCCAGTGGGAAGATTTCCACAAGTGCAACAGAGGCACAAATACAGCTTGCTGCTGTGATGAGCAAATGCAAATCTTGCAAGTTTTTTCACATTCTCGAAGGCCACTTTCTGAAACCCTGGAGTGCACTACAGAGAAAATACAAAAGAAAGCCTTTTCTTTATTCCTTCAGTTTTTATTTTATTATCCTTGAAAACTGTGGAAATAAATTCATCTCTGCCCTTGGGCCTTTGCAGTCGGTCAGATTCATCTCTTAAAGGGAAAGAAAAAGACAGTGAAATAGAAATAGTTGTTGCATATTCAAAGAGAGTTATTTTTCAAAAGACTAGAGCAGTCTCCTTGTTTAGAAAGATGTATTACCTTTTTCAAGCTTTCCATTTCTCAGCTCTTGACTTGCTTAGGAGCGATGTTTGCTGTGGGAAGGGTATTCTTTCCCAGGAGGAGGAGCACAAGCCAGGGCACAGCAGATGCAGGAAACACAGGTGTCAGCCACTCGTTGCTCTCACCCCCATGTACACCCACAGGTGCCCCTCAGCTCTCACTGGCCAGGCGCTCCCTCCTCTGACAGTACTCATTCCTCTGCCAGTACTTCCTCCTCTGCCAGTACTCCCTGCCAGTACTCACTCCTCTGCCAGTACTCCCTGACAGTACTCACTCCTCTGACAGTACTCCCTGCCAGTACTCATTCCTCTGACAGTACTCCCTGACAGTACTCACTCCTCTGACAGTACTCCCTGACAGTACTCCCTGACAGTACTCATTCCTCTGACAGTACTCCCTGACAGTACTCATTCTTCTGACAGTACTCACTCCTCTGACAGTACTCCCTGACAGTACTCATTCTTCTGACAGTACTCACCTGACAGTACTCATTCTTCTGACAGTCCTCCCTGACAGTACTCATTCTTCTGACAGTACTCACTCCTCTGACAGTACTCCCTGACAGTACTCCCTGCCAGTACTCACTCCTCTGCCAGTACTCACTCCTCTGACAGTACTCACTCCTCTGACAGTACTCCCTGACAGTACTCACTCCTCTGACAGTACTCCCTGACAGTACTCCCTGACAGTACTCATTCCTCTGACAGTACTCCCTGACAGTACTCATTCTTCTGACAGTACTCACTCCTCTGACAGTACTCCCTGACAGTACTCATTCTTCTGACAGTACTCCCTGCCAGTACTCATTCCTCTGACAGTACTCACTCCTCTGACAGTACTCACTCCTCTGACAGTACTCCCTGCCAGTACTCATTCCTCTGACAGTACTCCCTGACAGTACTCACTCCTCTGACAGTACTCCCTGACAGTACTCATTCTTCTGACAGTACTCATTCCTCTGACAGTACTCACTCCTCTGACAGTACTCCCTGACAGTACTCCCTGACAGTACTCATTCTTCTGACAGTACTCACTCCTCTGACAGTACTCTCTCCTCTGACAGTACTCCCTGACAGTACTCACTCCTCTGACAGTACTCCCTGACAGTACTCCCTGACAGTACTCATTCTTCTGACAGTACTCACTCCTCTGACGGTACTCCCTGACAGTACTCCCTCCTCTCACATTACTCACTCCTCTGACAGTACTCCCTGACAGTACTCCCTGCCAGTACTCACTCCTCTGACAGTACTCCCTGACAGTACTCCTTCTTCTGACAGTACTCACTCCTCTGACAGTACTCTCTCCTCTGACAGTACTCCCTGACAGTACTCACTCCTCTGACAGTACTCCCTGACAGTACTCCCTGACAGTACTCATTCTTCTGACAGTACTCACTCCTCTGACGGTACTCCCTGACAGTACTCCCTCCTCTCACATTACTCACTCCTCTGACAGTACTCCCTGACAGTACTCCCTGCCAGTACTCACTCCTCTGACAGTACTCCCTGACAGTACTCCTTCTTCTGACAGTACTCACTCCTCTGACAGTACTCTCTCCTCTGACAGTACTCCCTGACAGTACTCATTCTTCTGACAGTACTCATTCTTCTGACAGTACTCCCTGACAGTACTCATTCTTCTGACAGTACTCCCTGCCAGTACTCATTCCTCTGACAGTACTCACTCCTCTGACAGTACTCACTCCTCTGACAGTACTCCCTGCCAGTACTCACTCCTCTGACAGTACTCCCTGACAGTACTCATTCTTCTGACAGTACTCACTCCT